>NW_019213123.1:486147-515564 GCF_002532875.2 Varroa jacobsoni
CCTTTTTGTCGGGTTATACAGATGAGGGGCTAAATAGCTCCCATATGGTGCGTATTTACGTATATCTTTTGTAACAACTTCCGTGCCGTAATTAACATTTGCGATTGTTCTGAAGCCAAAAAATGCTCTGGTAGCTAGACAAAATGGCTTCAGCATGGCCGTTAATAAAGACCTATACTCACCATTTGAGAACAGAATATAACAATAGAAACTAACATAATATACATTCAACAGCTATATATATATATTAAAAATAATTTTGCATAGCTTCTAAACGTTGACAATATCATTTTTTTACTGTTAACTAATTCTATTACGTGTTTTACCTTAAAAATTTAAGTAACATCAGCGCGATAGGGCGCGATAAAACTTAAGTGTCTTTAGAGACTAACAATTCGCCAACAGTTGGCAAAGGCAACTGGGACGCCAGTTGCTCTTAACGTAAAATCAAACGAAGCGAGAAAGGTAAGACCCAATGATGAAATGAGACCCAGGATCACTAATTACTCGAAGAACAACTTCAAGAGATTTTAGCCATCGAATGACTAAATAATGAAGAGAAGGTACTTCGCGTCGAGTTGTTCGAAAATAATTGAGAAGAATTCTATCACTGTCATAAATGTCACAAGGTCAACCCGGGTCCATAAACGACGGGTCACCACCCACCAACTGTGCCCTTAGCGTGAGGCGCATATGTGTTGACGTCCCAGTGACACTATCTATGAACGTCTTATCTAGAATAAGTGCATAAAAATGGAAAATGTAGTTTCTGCTAGATGTTTAAACAAAAACCTATAATAAATCTATAGGCTTAATTAATTGCAGGTTGAAGTAAGTATATACCGATATTTGTCCGAAAGTTTGTACATGTTTAGTGTATTCCGTCGACATCAAGTAAATTTTTCGGATCACATCATTAGATAACCGGCACCGTTTGAGCTCTTCTTTAAAGAGCATATCGCTCAGTTCAGATCGTGATGGCAACAATGAGAAAGGTTGTGTACTTACCTCTTTAGCCACTTTAGTAGTAAAGTGGTGCGAAAAAAGGACTTTTCTCTCGTTGGCGTCACAGGACAAACGATAGCTAAGTAATAGTTCACGCTGAGTGGGGCGTTTCCTTAGACTGCAGACGGCATCCTCGTTTAGTTTCACCAATGAATTTCAAGAGGGAGGATTAGCACGATGCGAAATCTGCCTGTAGGCATACGCATACGTTGATTCCCAGCGAAACAAGAGTAAATATTTTAAGAGAAAAGATCAGTACCATTTCTAACTAAATTTCTTCTGGGTTCTTTTTTTAGCCTGCGCCCAAGTTGGGCAAGGAGTGTCGAGTATTGTGTCGCCTTGCACTGGTATAGTGCACGCAACCTTGCAAAGCCTTGCAAGCCGATTAGCCATACCTTATATCAATACAGCGCCCGATCTCGTCGATACGACATTCAACACAAAACAACTCGGTGAATCGGAGAAGAGCATCACGATCGTTATGGCTCCGTCTACGGCGAAGGCAACAGCAGATCTCATTCGGAAGAACCAGTGGAAAGATATCTACTTCATTTACGACAAGCCCGAGGGTAAGTCAACGATGGCCTAGGTTGAGACTCCGCAGAAGCGTCCGAGAATGAGTACTAGCGATTATACACTTTATTCATTTGAAGTGTTCATCAGTTTATACGCTGCAGGAACGTCTAAACTTATGAGGTACGAACGGGTGGAACGGGGTCATTCGTTTTCACAAGGATGTCACACGGGACTATTCATGAATGAAAATAGCATTTTGAAATGAGCTGATTCATCTCCGATCAAATTGGAATAATTTCTTTACAGCAACGTAAGAGATATTTTACAGTGTCCCGGAGATCTATCTACGAACTAAACCGTTCTAGGTTTAGTCATTGTTATCATGGATTTTTGCTAATTTTTCCAGCCGGAATCCGAGCTATTAAACAAATCTTTTGGGTTTTCATCCGTAATATCCAGTTTACCCAATAAAGCTTTAGCCCTTGGGCTTTTTTTTGACCTCATCAACGTCTAAATTCTTCTGCGCTTCTTACAGCACAGACTCCGCGAAACCTCTTCGACAGTCCCATGTATTACAAGCTCGGACTACCGCTTAGGGATAGTCTCTGCAACGACTGTTTTCTCTACTACAGCGCAGCTCTTTTATTATATTTAGCACAAGGGCACTGATTCGATGATCGTGTTTAGAACTCACAGCTGGGATGTGATAAGCCAAATTCAATAACGTTAAACGACAGAAAGAGAACGCAACTAGCTGGCGCTTGTTAGTCGAGGCTACTATAGGCATTTACGTTCGTCCAGGTCCCCGCTATCGTCAGTGAACCCAGAGATTACTCAGCATAGCGTAACGCAGGCGAGTACGTTACCGTTGAGCAGACTGGGCTATTCACTGTTACGTGAGGGAACCTCAGCTGATCAAAAACTTTTGTCTAGCGGGGAATTATCACGTCGATATAAGCGCTAATTTTTTACTTATTACATTTGTTTATAAGAACGGTACACCTTGTTCCAAAGTGGGATACAATCTGTCGTATGTATACTTTGTAAAAAAGAAAAAAAAAAAAAAATAAGAATACAGTTTTTTAGGAGCAGCTTTTATTCGTTCAGCCTAACCAGTTCGTGACAACTAATAACATGGTATAAATATTTCGCCCACAGGTCTTGAGGAGCTGGAATTAATCCTATCGCACCTGCTCGAAGAGGATGAGGTCCAGGTAAAAGGTATTCATCAGGTGACGTCGAATACATCCGCAATGACGTATTTGCAGGAGAAGGAGAACGCAGCGTGGGACGTAGAAAAACACATTATTTTGGCGATCGATGTCAAGATGGCGAAACGCATCATACAACATTCATACAGCAAAAGGCGGGCGTACTACCATTTCGTCGTACCGAGATTCGTACGTATATAGCTGAGCTTCAAATAGCTGAGCTGGAATGTGTAGAGCGCAAGAATTTTATCTGATCATATATTTTGTTAACTGAATTAACGGGTGAACAGGATATGGGTTACTTTTCATAATATAAACATTCAATAAATGGCTTCAGATCTACACAAGGATTTTGTTTCCTTTCGCACCCCTTTTTTGGTG
The DNA here is from genome assembly GCF_002532875.2 of Varroa jacobsoni. Classification (NCBI taxonomy): domain Eukaryota; kingdom Metazoa; phylum Arthropoda; class Arachnida; order Mesostigmata; family Varroidae; genus Varroa; species Varroa jacobsoni. The sequence goes on from NW_019213123.1 coordinate 489,261, forward strand.
TACTCAAAGAAAACTGGCGAATTTATTAACGAACTGGTAATGTGTATATGTATGAAAAGTATCATTTATATATTAAATACGTTACTGAAGTGGTCTTGAATGACTGTCGGCCTATTTCGAAGGGACCTGCTTTATAGTAACACTAAAATGTACCGATAAGATCACAGCCTGGATCGCCGTCCTCAGAAGCCTATCGACCGTGCTGGATGACGTTCTCATCCAAACAACACCATATGTTCTGACACGCCTCCAACGGCCTGTCACCCAGGTCCTTTGAAGTGAACCGAACCTATTCCTATGCGATCCCTTTGTTCCACAAGGAACCGCTCCCAACATTTCCTTCGTTTGGTAGTCTAGCCAACTTGGTCATGAAACCTTATCGTAGATTCTTCACTCGCATCCCTCCATTAATCAGTGCTAACGGTTCAGAAGCAATTGTTTACTTTGAAGATTCTCTGAATCACACTTCAGTCGTATTAAAGGCAAAGCGAACGTCGTCAGCTGCCAGCAGTCGTTGACTATCTTGCTTTTCTGCGCCACTTTTATAGTCGATGAATTACAAATAGACGTGACATGTTCATCTCGTTCTGTTCTAGACGGTCCGCCATTTCTGGTCGGAAGTTCGTGCGTTCGATCAGTCGACGGTAGCAACGTTTCAAATTGTCGAGGAAACCGAGTTCAAGACAATGAAGGGAATGCGTGCTGGTGTATCAACACCGAAAAACTCTGAAGATGAACACATTCACGTGAGTAATACGGCACATTCTGTACGTTCACGACGACGATAACACAACGACAATGATGAACAGTAACAATGGAACCTGCAAGAAGTAGCTGCACTTCGATCCTTTTTACGATTCCTCACTTATTTCTCGGTACACACAAAAAAAAGCATCAAACGTTTTCTCATTCAAACAAGAAACTATTAATACTCGTCTTAGTACTTGTGCTACCCTTCAGTACACGAATGACAGACTGCCGAACGTATGGTAATCGTAAAACTCAGATTTCGCTTGAGGATACAGCGAAAGACTAGCTTGAGACTGAAATGGTTCTTAAGAACCGGACTAGTGTAAGGAAAAGTATCAGAAGTAGGTAAATGGCATAAGGTTGAAGATAAGTGAGGACTGTCTACACCGGAAAACCGTTGCTACAGACTGTACCGCCGATGTTGAAATCTTAAAGAAGTGATTAGGAAAAACAACTGGAAATGTGTGTACACTGGCAATATGCACGCACCTTGTTTAGTAAGAGAAATGTACCGATAGGAATTTCTGCACATATTAGTTTATATGGACACGTAAATCGCGTAGGGATCATGCAGAAAGATTGTTAGTCGTGATGTGCCGTGTCTAAGTGCGCTATCACGATTAAAGCGTAGGTGGGGCGATTAGATGAGAGCTCCCGTTTCTTTCGCCTGCTTCTTCCGTTTATATCCTCTCGCTTTCCGTATTATCGAAAAAATTCAAATCTTACTCACAGCTGAGCCGTGGTATATTGATGACATTGGCTGCATTGAGTCGTTAAATGGATCGTTCTAGCGGATCACATACTCAGGCGACTCGAAGGATCCTACCACAACAGCGGAAGCCTCCCCTGTTTCCTTCTCACAGGAACAGTTGCTGCAGCGCAGCGATGCTGAACACCTGTTCGTTGAGTTATCAGAGCCAGCAGACGTGTTGGAGGTAAGAGATAGTGCGAAAAGGGTCGAAAATGTCCAGGGGCACAGGCGATGATGGTTGTTGCGAGCGGTATCGCTTAGTGGGTCGAAAAAAAGATCTCGCCGTGCACCGTACCACCTCATCGCACATGGCTTCAGCGTATATTTGTGTACATATCCAATATAGACTGTGTTCTGAGTTTCATTGGCTTATTAACTCGCCTATGATAAGCTGTAGCTCTGCGTCCGCTTGTTTGTCTGTCTGTCTAACTTGCGCCCACTCTCGTCTGTACGACTACATACTTTTCCTTCTTCTGTTTAGACTATAGAAAGCAGTGACTTCACGTGTACTTGCTCGTCAGCTTCTGAAAAGGCCCTACACACCCGCTCGATATTGCCACTGCTATACCATTAAAAATACATAGACCACACAGACGGCTTTCCGTCATTCGTACGCCGAATGGGGAACGCGACTGCTATGCGTTCCGGAACAATCGACATATACTTCATCTGGCTTCATATGTCCTTTAGTAAACTCCGATCACTCTCACAGATGACTGGCCGAGAGTAAGCTATTGCAGTGCATACACGTCACCCAAATACGCACATAGTAGCTGATTTTTTTGTGATGATGCAACTGATGTGACTGAATGCTAGGTATTTTAATTAGGTAAAAGCCAATCATCTCTATTACAGGATACACGCTTATTTATTAAGCTGTTTACATTAATCTGCTATTTATATTTAAGTCGCTTAAACTCGCCGCTTTTACCCTGAATGGCAACTTGCTTTACCGCTGTACGTTTAAACTGCTATAATACCTCACCAGGCAGAACGCTTTGAGCATTCTCGAAGTATTTTTATGTGTATCCGTATTGTTCAGGATTGAAAAGCTATCGTCCTTCTGGATATTGGCTTCCTCCTTCGTATTGGCACGACGGTTCACACGTAAATGTTGCCCCGAATCGTATCAGTGGCAAAGCATGAACTTAAATAACCCTATCTACATTGATAACTACAAGTTACTATTTGCTGGAAGCAAGTATTCCATTCAGGTGTGAATCAATTCGTGCTGAAGCTCAGGTCAAGTGTTGAAGACCGCGTCCTACAAGACGGACCTAACCGACTGGCACTTTATTTCCATTTATCTTATAATGATTTTTGGACAATTTGTTGCATTCGACGCAAAGTCTAAATTGTTGCACCATCACCTGTCATTGTCCAATAGTAAACTTAACAAAAAAAAAAGTTGTCTGCTAATTTTCCGACGGCACACATCGAGCATTCGTTGCACTAACGCAAAAGCTTTGGAAGAATAGTTTCCGTTTGACGGGTGCGCGCTGTCTGTCTGCGGACATTTTTCGCGTGATTCGTATGCAAAAAACGTACACGAAGCTAACGAATCGTTGCATAAATACGATCCAGGAAGAAGAAGCTCTCCTGATGGATGCCGGGCAACTTCTCTCCGACACAATGGTGGCATTGAGCGGTAAGCAACCACTAGCGGCTGAGGATATATTTAAGGAACTGTCCCAGATAACAGCGGCGGTGACCTGCTACCGATCTCCGCTGGAAGAATATCCCCAGGGACAAACTATCGCTGATGTAATGCGAAAGGTAGGTTGTGCCTATTCACCTTTAAGCCGTAACCTATCACTAATGTATCACCTAAAAGCTCGTGTTCTAACAATTCAAAGAGTGCGTATCAAGCCTTGTGGCCTGGGTAGCTTCTAGGTATCAACATTGAGAAAGAACATGGGTATCAATTGATACCAATTTTGACATTTATCTTTCACGATCGTTCGGTTTGTGATAGGAATACTTTGTATCTCTAAGCTATTAAATATATGAAAGTTCACTTTGCTAAAGACTTTATTGTGGCTTTCATTTTACGGTTCACAGCGGCTGGTTTGTCGCAAATAGTTATAGCTATGTCATCGTAGTCCGGATGACAATTACATTATTATTTGGCTAGGGCTTGTTTTTTACGCTCATAGACTGCCGGAGGTGAGCAAACCTCTGCAGTTACAGCAGAATCCGCTCTGGCTCCGAAATTGCCATTGATCTATTTCCGTCAATGCACCGTTAACATTTATTTGTCTCGTCAACGATTTAGGGGGTCGCACACAGGCCCGTGGCCATCCCTCTACATTCAATACTGCTATACATCCATCTGTACAGAATTCTATAGCCATAACGCCGCGATTTATGTGTGCACCCGTGTTTAAATAAAAGATAATAACAACATGTACGATTAGGAGCAAGTTTACTAAGAGTAGTAGACGCATTTGTTCGTTGTATGGCGCTAAAGCTCACCACGCGACATCGTCGTATATTCCGATCTATAACATTGATGTTAAAGCGTGTTTGGTATCAAATAGCTCCTTAGGTACTGATATTATCCATATTATTTTTCCTTACTATAAACATCTCTATATACGAGCCTGCTACTAGGAACGGGCCGGAGTATGTCTTCTTAGTTCGATATTCGGAATTGTGCTGGTATTATTGCATCACAGCCTCATGAGCTACAATACGACATAAATATATCTAAATGGTATATAGATTTTTTAACGTTTATTAAGGATACATGTTTCTACTAAATTGTCGCGATGCTAGAGACTTTTATTTATTTGCTAAAACGTTGTTATCATCATCATGTGGAATCAAAACATTTCATAGATATTAGCCTTAATGCCCTTTAGGAATTGTTACGCCTCCGGCAAGATATGAAAATTGACTGGTTTTTCTATTCCAGATACATTTCAAAGGAAGTACAGGACAAGTACGTTTTAACGACCATGGCCGACGCACCGGATATACCCTTGATGTCTTAGAACTGACTTCAGACGCTGACATGGAGAGGGTGAGTGAAGGCAGATCATTACTGTTGACACTGTCTTAACTACTATGTCACAGAGCTTTGAAAATAAACGGTTGGGCATATTGCTAGTTCTTTGGTTTGTTTTGCCTACGATCTATCGAACACTAAGCAACGAACGGTAATAATACGTTTAAGAGAACTGCGTACGACAATCGATTCGAAAATAGTTTCACCAATGTTTTTTGGTGCTTGATTATTCTTTAGGTGGGCAAATGGAATGAACAGGAGGGTCTGGCGTTTTCGAATGAACATGAACGGAATTCGAAGAGAGCTCGGATTAAACAGGAACTCTCCAAAAGTATCATCATCTCTACCATAATTGTGAGACAAATACAAATCCACGATACTTAGGAGAACGCTTGTAACGTACAGTGTAACCACCACGTGAAATTAGATTGTGCTTTAATACATTTAAGTACAACTAATAGATCCGTTGTCGCTGTTACCGTTTACTTCTTTTGTTTCTAATGTCATAAGCAGCACGCTTGTTGTTGTTGTTGTTGTTGTTGTTGTTGTTGTTGTTGTTGTTGTTGTTGTTGTTGTTGTTGTTGTTGTTGTTGTTGTTGTTGTTGTTAAATATACCGGCGTACATGTTTAGCTATGTAGTATCTGATCTTTTGTGTCTCCAACGCTAGCCATTTGACAGTATGGTCTAAAGTTCAAGCTCAGAATGAAGAAGAAACTCATTGATTCGTCGATTATGCCGCCTGATCATTTTCCAAAATCTACCATTGTTACAGCCAAAAAGTACACAGTGGCGTGCACTTTGTTATTTAACGAGTCTGTCGGTAGTTTACCATAGGACAACTTTTGCTTCATTCAGCTACGCACTAATGTTACCTTCTACACCTGTCTCGTTCCTACTTTCTCTTTTCATCACAGGATTGACCCTTAAAAGGCTGAGGCGAAGGGAGTTTTTCGTCATTATCATTACAAATCTCTTTGAGTTGGTAGCCCCATAAAATCTCACTTAAGTTAAAAACCTCGCTCAGGGTCTCTACCATGCGATAACATAGCGACTCTTTTTTACGTGATTTTCTTATTGTAAATATCAGGCGGAGTCGAAACGAATAAAAGAACAAACTTAACCTAAACTGACCCCAATGAACGTCGATGGATTTTACAATGAATAATATAAAAAGATATTTGGCGCGCAAAGGTATAGGGTTAGTTAATATTCAGTCGATCTAAGTGAGAGTGATACCATTTCTAATATTGTCGATATTAGAGGCATAGACTCCCGTAAGCAAAACCATTTTGAAATTCTCGGATAGTCCAAATGTAAGCTGATGCTACACTACAGTAAATGTATGGAATACAGAAATGTGTTTACCACCCTGTTTAATTATAATATAAAAAGGTAGGCGTGGCAGCCTCATTTAGCGCAACTCATCGAAGATCTGATATGTGCTTGGCGTGTGGCTTATAAATAGAATATCATTGAAAAAAGCCACCTAAATTTGACCCCGTCTGAGCAATACTATGGACCAAAATCTAAATGTGTTGTCCTCTATTCGGGTCTAATGAAGTCTCTCTAAGCACCTTTAGAGCCAAGGAAGTTTAGGAACGAACCGTTTTGCTTTATGGCATGTATTGGGACAAAGACTAGGTGATAGCTTTGCGTGAACTATGCGCAGTTCCCATTGGCAAAACGAAGAGATTTTTTTTTTATACAAGTTACTCGAAAGGTGTATATGTACTACTTACTCTGTCCTGGCCTCCGTTTAATTAAATAAAGCTAATTTAACTTAGTTCTAATAATGACAATAACACTTCATGGACATCGGTTGTATTCGAATGGAACAGGAAAGGCCGTTTTTGTTCTTCAAAAACACCAATGAGACCAATCCACACATCGACAACGTTGACGGCTATATCAAGGACCTCATTGTACGCCTCATGAAAGACATACCCGGACGGCCTCAGTTTAATATTCACTTCGTTAAGGATGGAAAATTTGGTTACAAAGATAGTCAGCAGGCGTCTGGTTGGAACGGATTCATTGGTGAAATTTTACGCAAAGACGCCCACATGGCCATTGCGCCACTAATGATTACTTCGGAACGAAGTAAGGTGGTGCACTTCAGCCAACCGTTCATGGCTACAGCTATTGGTGCTGTTGCCCGTAACGACGCTGATGACCTACTCAACATTCGGACCCCGTTCACGTTTCTTCGGCCACTCGATTGGAAGATCTGGCTGCTGTTTCTTGGCGCCTACGGAACAGTGGCTATAGTGTTACTATTGATCAATCTGATAAACTTGGCCGTCGCCACACCACCTGTCGACCCGCCAACGCCGTGTCGTCATTTTTACAATTCGCTTTGGTACGCTTTTGGCATGTTCATGTCGGAAGAGTGCAACAACTGCCGTCCAAAGTGAGTACTAATGAAGCCTAGAACCATGCCATGGAACAGGCATGATCTATAATAGCTTGTCTTTTTATTACATGTTAAATAGGATTTGTTGAGGATCATAGATGAACATTATTAGATCCTTTTATGTTTAGTGCATCTAATTTATCTGCAGGGATAAACTAGGGCGATTTTAGCGATGGACAGTGATAAAGTTGGTAAAAACAGGTTGAAGAATCTCCTGCGTTCTTGATTTTTACCTTTAAGGTTTGTGCTTTTTACTTACAATCTCTCAGCTGTGTTGCTATAGACACTCTAACCTAACCCGTCTGTTCGTTCCTTGCTTTTAACCGTCAACAGATCGTTAGGTTCGCGTGTAATCGCGTGTTCGTGGTGGTTTTTTATTCTCTGCGTGCTTTCCATCTATACGGCACAGTTATGGATCAACGACCCATTTGCCCCGACCGGAGAAAAGCTGCCTCGTTGCCTAAAGGAATTGCTCTATCAGGATCGCATCGAATACGGTCTCATTAGAGGCTCAGCTACTGAAGACTTTTTCCAGGTATGACACTATGCCTACAACGTTTAACCTACTAAAATAATGTCAATAACATAAATGTACATGTTCGATACTGAATGAGCTTCCACCGCTTATTAGAGCGACAGCTGGTCAGAAGGGAATGAGATAAGTGAAGTCGCTTGCATAATCGAATTCACGCTTTATTTGACGCATTGAGGCATATAAATAATCAGCCTAACATTAAGTTGTCACGCCATGTTTTGGTCATCGTTATCGTTCTTTCTGTTCTCCTGCTGTAGAATACAGATGACAGTGAGTACAAGGCGATGTACAGGCGGATACTCTCCTTCAACGACAGCGTCATTGAGAGCTACCCCAAGGTAACAAAATACCCTTGACGAACATCGCATCAGCGTCTACATAAAATTTGACTTTTGTCGAAACTGCGGTTAATCAATAAAAAAAAAATTACAAATAATGGCATTTTAGAGATCTAATTGAAAGCAAAATGACAGATATAGTGGTAAGTTTATGTATTAAAAAAAAAAAACAATTTTTTTAACGTATATTTTATCATTGTTTTTTAATAGACATCAAACAGAATAATATTATTAAATTAGCATATTGATTGATCAAATTTAGAATTGAATCTTGGAAACTCCTGGTTTGTTAGGTTCGGTGTTCCTATTTCTCCGTTGTCCATCTTTAGCTTACCGATATAGTTACATATCAACACTCGAAGGCAACACCACTTGAGACTGTAATAACATACGATTTATCACTTAAATCGATCTAGAAATTTAATTATCTACCCTACAGGCCACCAAAAGGCCACAACAATTATGTTAGCGCTGTTTTTCAATTTGTAATAGGCCATAGATCGGGTTCGCAACAACTCGAAGTTCATCGTATTTGCGGATAGTAACTTCATTCGTTACACGTCAGCGCACACCCCATGCGATACCATCCAGGTAATGTAAGAAGTGTCTAGGGGTACATCTACATAAACAGTCTATTATTCGATGTCAAGCTACGTGTAGCTCTACTACTGCATAAAAGTAAATGTTTATGTAGCTAGCGCTGCCCGTACTGTTGTACATTTATCTTGTCCTGATAAAAATCCTTGACTAAGGTCATCGTTGCCGATTTAATTAAATGTATGATCGTACAATTTGTTACATTGTTAGAACTTGTTTGACACTAAAATGTTAATCCAGTTATCTTTAAAACTGTTTATGTAGTTCATTGCGTAGGAGTCAAGGCCTATGGGGTAATTTCCATAAGACACACAAAGTCAATTCGTATTCGCGCTGATCAAATATAACAATGCGTTGAGCTGGTAAAACCGACAAACTCAATTTAGGCAGCAAGCCAATAAGTTTAATCTTAAGGAAATCAAGCTTGAGGCCTGCGAGTGTCCAACCATAATGTGACAATTTTCTTCGACATTACATAAAACCTTATGTTAGGCTGTTATTTTAAATTAAAATCCATGTCAGATAACGCTGATATATGCTTACACATGTATCGATTGCGGATTTCCTTATTTTTTTTAATTGCAGGTAGGAACGGATTTGAGGCGGGGTCAGTACGCTGTAGCGATGTCAAAACATTTCGCTTTGAGCAAGAAGATCGATGATATCATCTCTTCATTGAGAGATGAAGGCTTTCTAGCAGAGCTTGAAGATCGATGGTTTGGAGCCCACGCGCTCGATTGTCCCGCTGACAATCTTGTTATCGCTCCCAGCCTAGCCTACGTAAGAACCTAATGCAAGATTGTCTTTTTCTATTTCTACAAATTTCTATTTTGAATTCAAAATAGAAATTTATAGATCAATAGCAGAAATTTACCAGGCCAATAATGTACTGCGCCGGATAGCGAATGATCAGTGTAGGTCAGATTAATCTTTTTCAAATTAAGCTGCATTATATCGGCAGCAGACCTTTTACCTTTATTGTCATTGTTCCGCGATCGTTTAAATAAAACGGTTGTTGTTATTGTTGCTGTTGCTACAGGGTGGTGAGAAACCACTGGACATAATGAAACCACTGGAAGTTCGGCGTGTACTAGGCTGGTTTATAGTGTTAGGCTTAGGCTTAATCATAGCACTCTTCATCACCATCTGCGAGGTTTATTGTAAGAAGCCTAAAAAACAACGAACGCCTGAAGAGATCGTCGAGCGACAGACCGCTCGCGAAGCCAAAAAAAGTAGAAGCAAGGGCAAAAAAGACAAGGCGGAAGAGGTCGAAACCCAGCAGCTGACCGCACATGAAGCTCCAATAGGCAATTCGCAGATGGACGATGCTACCCGCATGGGTGTGGGTATTGCAAATGCTGCAGATGACGCTACGTTGAAGAAGGGAGGTGGGTGCAGCGATCAGGATATTTTTAGACTGGCGTTTGGTCTAAACTGAAATAGAGCCAGCAAAGTTGCCAGACGGAGGATTGTGCTAAATAGAAAGCCCATCAAAAAAGCATTCCGATATGGCCTAACCAAAATAATTTGTCATCAGTGCCTAACGGTTCCGTTTACTGTTAACACTTAACAATATAGTTGCCCAGTCCTTCCTCCAAACGCGGATTGACGATAGTATGCATAGAATCCATCGCAAATGATACTTTTAATCACCTTTCATGGATAATAATTGATTATCGATTCATTAAGGCGTATTGGTGTTATTAAATGTTCCGTACACTTTGACATACCCCATTTACTAGATTCGAAGATATCCTATTTTGTTAGTCTATTATGTACGAATGCCCGTTTTTGTGTGGGTGTATTAACCGTCATGTAAACGTTGTTCAGGTTGTTTACCGCGAGAGATGAAGATTGACGAGGAGTACCTCGACGGAGATGACGGTGGCTTTCGGAGGAGCGAACTCCCGCCGATCGCTGATGTTGAGCCTTTCACCGACACGGATTCCAGGTTAGCTACAAAGTCATAGATACAATGGCACAATAGCCTTCGCGCAGCACGGCCAACATCAACATCAGATCGGTCAAGAAGATTGTTACTTTTGATTCAAAAACAAACAGCAGCTATCGACTAAGCCGTCCATAGCCACGTCACACTAGCCTGTATCTCCCTGCCTAGTTCTCTTACGAATACGTACGTTTATGTAAAGCCTAACATTTACCGGTAAAAGTACCTATCTAAGTGACTGTCGTATACGAGTGAAGCGTGTCTGGTTGGTAGGTATAGTTAATTCTTTTTTTCGTACCCGCAAACCTCATCGTAGTGGCGTCCATCGGAGGGAATGTTGCCTGAAATCCCTTTGCTTAGGGTACATTGTTACACAACATTGTCTACTTGATGAAGCGTATTTACTGTCAGCTTTCTCGTAAAAATCGATCAATGCAAAATCACGCCTGTTTTCGTGTCGTCAATCACAAACACTTATCGTTCACAGAGGAATGACAATGATGAGCGAGTGGAAAAAAGGGACAAAGATTGATAGATTGTGAAGCGGTCTAAGGCAAGTAATGAGATAGATGTGTGTGACTGATATCCTTAGTGTCTACGATAAAGATAAGAACAGTGGAAAGTTACCCCAGGGAGTTAGACTTAAATGGAACAACGAGAGTGGACTTATAAATAGGTAGGAACGAATAAAAGTAACAAAAACTAAAACTCAAAGGCCGAGTTCAGGAGTGCCCTAACGTAATGTCTGTGGTATATTGTTGTTGCTTTGCCCCGTTGCACGGAGCAGCAGCACGGCTCCGTACCAATTATATCAGTAAAGGCATGAGCGAGACTGAGGGGGCGTGAGACATGTTGAAATACGCTGGCGAAAAATCATCGCGAAAAATTCATCGAATCAGAGCAATGAGGAGAATGAGTCCGAACAGTCTGAAGAATAGCAACGGAATGGAAACAGATCAGTCACAGTCTCAGTGCGTCAGGGTGCCTGTGCGTGTGTGTCCGACCAGAAGTCACGAGTGACCTCATTTATCAAGACACGCACACACATATAGACAAACTTTGAGGTGGTTCTACAACATGAACTTCCCTAGTTGTTTATCACCACTATCAACCACACATCTGCCAACGAAGGTTTCAAGCTCGTTTCACCACAATGACCAACCTCTTGGGCCGCCACCGAGAACAACGCCAGCGAAAGAAAGCAAGTCTCAACGCTACAACATGTCGAAGGCCATCATGTAAAATATCACGACCTCAGTTGTGATGTGCGTGAAACTGATGATAATGATCGTGATGGTGATGATGCAGAATGCAGTGTGCATACCGCAACTGTTACTAAATAAACAATAACATCAACAACACATAATCACAGCAGATACGGTTTGCCCTTTCGCCTGGCAATGAACGCCTTTTCAACACACACACACACACACAAATCACGCTTGGTTATATATATATATATATATATATATGTATATATATATATATATATAATTTGCAGGCTTTTTCCCCTACGACGCTTGAAAATACTATGACTGAAATGCACTCATAAAGCTCAAAACTTAAAGAAGAGTCAAATTGAAATAAAGTAGTTCACCGCAAGAATGCTTGTTAGGCTTTCAATCATGAGCTCGATATTGTGATCTCTGCGAAAGGACATACCGACATTACCATTGGCGTGACATAGACGTATTTCTTCCGTATAGAGAACAAGAACGCGTGATTCTTGTACAATCTGCCTCTTTTGCGTTTTATCCTGATATCGTATCTTTCATTGGAGACTACTACAATCAATTATATGAATATGTTTTTTGCGTCAATGTGCATTTTTTTCGGTGCTTACCTTCGATCCTCCACGTTTTTCTCTGACGAGTGTGGTTCGCTTCTCCGGTTCAGCACCCCTTCATTTGTTTCCAACCAATAACCCAATCCCTATGCACCAATAAGCATTGCTATCAATCACTCAGTAGCACTCAGCCACAGCTACTGTTACTCAATTCTACACCGTTGCTATTGCAATTGCTTTTTATTTATCTATGGGTTGATGTTACCATATCACTATAGAAGACAGGTTCAAGTGCCTCTACATTTCGATCGGTGTGATCTTATTGATAATGCGCCTGGGAGGCCCAATCAAATCAGAGAGAAGGTGAGGCTTCTTTAAACAGCTATAAGTTCTACGAAGGGGAGAGAGTGATGGTTCGTAGGAACTGAGACAGGCAATACGGAGAGAAAGAGAGAGAGAAAAAGAGTTTTGAAAGGTGACCAGCAATGAATACGACACGTTTTTTCGCACCGCCTATCGTCGGCGTTGAGCTTTACGAGCCGGAGTGCACGAGCTAGGCCACCACTAGACGGCCAAACCTAAGCCCGAAAGAGGGCGGCACGTCCGGCTCCGGTTTGAAGGTTGGTTTCGCTGGCCGGGTCAGTTCCCCGGTGGGGGACGACCGCTTCCTAGAGGAGTAGGCCGCCAGGTAAGCATTCTGTTGTAGCCTCAGCCTTGCGTGTGCTTGCTTCGCCTTCTCTCTGATCCATAGATGCGTAGTCACTGGGGACCCTGCCCTTAGCGACCCATTTGTGTAGGACCACAGGGCATGACCCCCACTAAATCCACCAAAAAACCTACACTGCACCCGCGTGTGAGTGTTCATTATCCGCTATCGGACTAGAAAATGTTGTTATGTTCCAATTCGTCGATACCGTTCGCTAATGTCTAACATTATTTCTAAATGTTTGCAGAGATGCTATCCAGTCGCCGGTGTCTGGCCAATCGACGATCAAAATGCATTCAGGAAACACTACAGAAGCAGTTAATGCAGGATTGATAGGAATCAAACCATCGAGTCAGAGTCCACCTACTTTGATTTTGAAGAGCCCACAGCAGCCGTGTCAGCCGATCCAACCAATTTTGACACAGTCCCAACCGAAAATGCCGATCACCACCCAAATTCAACCGACCTTCCAGACTCAACCGCTTACGACGAAATCGACTATTCCGCAGATGTCGAAGGCCCCGCAAGTGGCCCAGATGGGCAGGTCTATGTCACAACCCGTGGCTAGCCTGCCTCCGCTGAGCCAGCGGGTGCCACCTGTACAACTGCCACCTACGATGGCTCCAATAAAGAACACAGCCCCAGCTCAAGCGACGCCAACTTCCGCACCTCGCACACCTTCGCCCGCACCAGCAGGACCGCCTATTCCTAAGTCAACATTGCCCAGCATGAGCCCTGTAGGGCCAATGAGTCCCCTTTCACCTGCGTCGCCGGCATCACCAGCCAGCCCTAACGCTTTGCCACCGTTAAGTGGATTAAGTAAACTCGGTGGCGATCCGCCCCCACCGGCTGTTGTCAACCAGGGCCCGCTATCCCGAATGGAACTTGAGGGTCAACCCGAGCTGAAGTCCATCGATCGCTCCCCGGCTGACACACCTGGTACGCCGCATGACGACCTTGAAAGGATCGACCCCATTCTGGGCAATCTTGGCAGCTTAGCCGGACTCCCGCCGCCTCCTGCAAACATTCGGTCCACAATCCAGAACCAAGATTCGATCGGCTATGAAAGCTCCGAAGTGTAAAATCACCAAGTGTTCGGTATTCTATAGACTTCATGCTGACTAGGATCTACGTATACAAATTTGTTCTTTTGTTTGCGAGGGGGCATTTATCTTGTCCCCCGTAACAGATCAGTAGTCTTCAAATCTTCTGATCTTTGCGACGTGAACCTTCAATATCGAGCACACATTTGTAACGGGCTGCTAGTGCACTCGGATCGGCTGATGGTCGGTAATTCCCATATATAGGTTCTTAGAAGACAGATCAATAGGGAATTCAATAACGAGTTGCCCCGTAACATCGGTTGGCGTGATAAACTGCAATTCGTCGCTGACGTCATTGTATACCTAAGTTCATTCAGTGTACGGTATGATACGTTTAATATTTATATACGAAGTTAATTTACGAATTGGTTAGCTGGTACGATCGTGAAGTGTCGATGTCTGTTAACGCCTACTCAGTAGACATTTAATGCTACCATACGGATTACACGATATTTGTATTTCGGCTTATTTAAAAGTCGAAGGTCGTAATAGGCGAGTATGCTCGTGGGCCCTTGCCTGAAAACAGCTGATGGCAATGGCCCATGCTGATGGTGATCAATATGAAGCGTCAGATTTATCTTATTATTCAAGTTATTATAAGACAAAAATCTTATGAATACTGAAGATCGTTTCCTAACAAGCATCACAAGTAAGTATACGAACAACATAAGCTTAGCTAGCAGTAGAGTTTAAGTATAAAGTCCCGAGGATGATAAAATAGTGACGGGCTTTATGAAGATAGGTATGCGTAAAGTGTCTCAACGATGACATGTGTAGCAACTACCATGCATATAATTAATTATTGTTGCGTCTTCTTGAAACAAGTAAGAGCAGCAAAAGGGATAGATTCTAAACAGGAAGTTGAATAGACCCCGGTATTAGTAGCAACTGCGGGCAAAAGAGCTAATTCAAACGAGGGATTTTTCTATTGATATATACATATATATCAAACATTCATCTATATATTTAACAATCGTTCACTTATACATACACGCAGACGGAATCGATATTATAATAAATGCATAGTTTTGTTAAAAACGACTCCTAACATCTCCCTCCAGTCTCCCCGAAGTTTTAATCTGCACTTATTTTTCTACGAAAGGAGGAGAAAAAAATCGGGCCTAATTTAACCTAGTAAAAACAATACTCCAATTGTCGGTAGGTTAAGCTGTCCCCTTGACTGTACGGTATGCGTCTATGCTGAGCATATGTCCCCCCTCTGGTTATATTATCCAAAGGATACTTATGATCTTAAGCATTAACGTACGCAGTGACGATAAGCATGCCTCAAGCGTATCTATTCGTGAACTTTAAATGAACGGTAACGAGACCAAATAGATTATTTTAATTGATTAGGTAGTGTGACAGAAAGGCACACGGCTACAGGATCTGACTGGCTACGGAAGTTATTATGTGACGTTATGCACTTTTTTTTTTGAAAGGACAATGGGCATACGTTTTTATGATGCCCCGACACGAAAACATAGCAGTCCTTCTAACAGCCTGTCGATGGAATACTTCCCTGCTTTCCCACAGCGGTATCCTGCCTGCAATAATCATTGAAGGAATAAAAAAAAATGGCTGAATCGAGACACGAATGCCGCGTACGAAGCAGTCTGGTAAAACTGGTTCGAAAATCGCATCATTTGCAGAATAATATATATATACAACCTTCATATATGCGTACACAACGTTTCTAGATATCCGCCCAAGTGATATATATATATATATATATATATATATATATTAGACCAGAGAATTCAGGTGTTAAAAAATAGATAATTTTGCTCAAATTTTCATGCAGTACAAGCCGAACAAGGAAAACTATTTCATGATATCGTACCTAATACAATGACCACAGTGGCAAAAGAAATTCGCACGATCAACTTCAAGACACAATAGAAGCCTGATAGCATACAATTAGAAATGCTACGTACTCGCAATGAATTTGGTAAACCAATGAAAACGGTCACATAATTTCTCTAGGGTTCTATTGTTCCCTTTGTCCAGAAGCACTGTGTAGGGTATCAGGAGCCATTTGTATGTCCTGTAATGTATCCGACTAGATACAACCTAATTGACAACAAACTCTGTCAAAATCAGTTGTAGTGGAAATATCTTCTCGAAACAAAAATGAGCTCAATTCATTTTTGTGGTTATTTCATGCAGAGGAGAGATACGACCTGTTCTTTCAGTTTTGAAGGGCTGAGGTTGCTGTTCCAGTGGTGCTTTAGAGATCAGAGTGAGCTTGTTCGCTGAATAATACGAACGCCGCGTAAGGAGCAGATAAACAACATAGGTTTAAATAACCTCATGTATGTGTTACTTCACGTTTTGTATTATTGGCCACAAAGATTGCACCTGAGAAAAGCATGAAACATGATGATACTTTGTTGTATATGACCTCTTTGAATATACAAGTGAAAGAAAATTGGTCGCTTTCAACAAAAATATCCGTGATGTAGCGAAAACTCCTTTTATTGGACGGCCTGTCGCGCAGTTCTAAAGCTTTTTATTGTACCCCCCGTCCCGCCGTCCCCCACGCGCACAATATGAGATTTCCCGCCATGAACGACGGGACTTACTTAGAAAACGACATAGGAACTCCAAAAACGGCAACTGCTCTGATTCTTGAAGTGACCCTGTCGTCTATTGGGTCATTAGACTATGATGAGAGCAACGCGGTGCGTTGTGGCGGAGGGTATGACATTAGCGGGTTCCTGTTGGCTAACAGCCATCTAGCCAGATACAATCGTGCATTTCGAAATTTTCTTGCCTAAATTACTGATCAGGGCCTGTGTTAAGTCGGTTTCCTCAATGACAAGCATCTGTTTTGATGTTCGTACGGCGTCAGCAAACGGAACATGAAAGTGAATACGTAAGCATGCATGGATCTCGTGTCTGGCTTGGTGGTATTCTTTAATCCAACGGCGATCTATTGGACGAAACGTTCCTGGCAGTTGGTTGACCAAATTAGGCGGAGCTGATGTATTACCAGGCTCTCGTCCGACGACTCACAAAACCTTATTGTTATATTTAGCTAGCTATTTCCTTTGTGTTCTATAAGTGCGTTGCACTAAATGTATTATAAATACATCGCAAGGTAACTAGCTTTTACACTGATAGATTTGTGCCAAACTAATAGAATAGTCTTAGAAGATGTCGATCAATGTCTCATTCGAGTCAGCTGTCATTCTCTTGGATCTATGACTACTAAGATGTACCTAACTCTAATGAGCCTGTTTGTACGACTAACATTTCTACCAGTGAAAACGTGTTTATATCTGTGAGTGCAAGATGAGGACGCTTCCGTTATTCACCCCATATAAACACCTAACCGAGTTAGAT
Source organism: Varroa jacobsoni (assembly GCF_002532875.2). NCBI lineage: Eukaryota > Metazoa > Arthropoda > Arachnida > Mesostigmata > Varroidae > Varroa > Varroa jacobsoni. The sequence goes on from NW_019213123.1 coordinate 506,547, forward strand.
TTAGGAAGCATTTCAATAAGCAGGGCACCTACATTTTGTATCCATTCGATCTCAAAGCAAATTCGTTCGTTAAATCTGAAGAATTTTCTTATGGAAATCAATTAGCGTTCAGAAGATACGTTTTATATAAAAGAATAGATATGACATTTTTTCGGTGACTATGAACGAATACCGAGCCTCGTCGGACGCGACGCCAAACTTACCACACTGCCATATTTTGTACTTACTTGCATATATATATCTATATATATATATATATATATATACACATACCTCTATGATCTCGTAGATATTATTGTACTTAAAAAGGATACTACGAATGAAAGACGATGGAATGAGTGTTTGCTGGAATGGGTCGTTTAGAAGGCCAGAACTCGACCTATGACTTACTGCGAGTAACAAGATGTACTATGAAGTGAAATGTAAAATATAAATGAGATAATATTGAGAATGATGAATGCGTGAGTCTGTACAACCACATTGTGCGACTGTTATTTACTGTGCTTTGTTTACTGCTGCAGTAGCGAGGGCGTAACAACCGAGATTGCCGAATTATGCACGCTGTCGTCACACCATCGACAACAAACAATACCACACTCGAATCTTTATATGTTATATTCTAGCTCTTCTAAATACCAATAGAACCTTCGATTCGGAAGGCCTGTAAACCTTCGACTATAAAAGTTTATATCATAAGTGTTCAAATCGGAAACAGATTACGATCTAAAATCCCACTTCTAATACTAAGATCATCAGACATCATTTCTCGATTATGCTGACAAATCAGATATTCTTTAGGGAAAAACCCTTCTGATTGCACCTTGATTGTTACATCGATTTCGCATTGTCCCTCATATTGTCCTTAAGAATGGGCGTAATGAAGTAATTAAAGCGAAGCAGGTGTTCATGTTCGGCTCCGTCGGAGTGCGCGCCTCGATATGCCCATCTCACTAGAGGTTAGTGGCCCTTCGCCCAAGGGGCGATTCCCGATGTATAATCTCGTAGTTCTGCGTATAGCACACATAAGTCTACCCAAAATACAACCGAACTTGAGGTCCTTCTAGTTCTGATTTTTTAAAAACCCATATTTCATTTTTCCGTGTATATATCATCCAGGATTGAGCAAATGCGCTGTATCGGGTATTCGTCCATCACATGCGAGTTCTGTGAACCTCGATTCTGTTCGTCTACAGTCAGTTGCGACAGATTTAAGTTGTAGGCGGTAGTTTAGCATTGCATACATGAGGAGACGGAAATTCTCGACGAGAAATACTTTATCGGATCGATCAGGCAGCAAATTGCCAGGCTTTGGCGGTCGGAGGGACAGATCTGAGTAAACGATTCGTGGAGATTTCGTGCAAGGCCTCGAAGCAAGTAAAGATTAGGTTCGCCCCCGACAACCGTCATCACGTGTAACGAGGCCCCCCTCACTGTTTGTTATGCTCATTGTTTTATCATCAATAATAACGAGTGCAGTCGTTATTACCATTATCACGATCAATGTCATAATATCGAATAACAGTATTCTATTCTACAGATATACTGATTTCATCCTAATTAAGGTAGACTATTAGTGGAAAATGTAATTATAATTACATATTATAATATATTAGCCACAATGCCATGCTATCCCCCCTTCGGGATGTGTGCAGCAGATTCCTCCTGTTGTGTATGCAAAATTTACTTAAGCAATAAATTTGCGCCTGTTCAGGCCCAGTTTAAGTGCAATGCTGGGGGTAAATATGTAGAAATATACACGACATGGCAAAAGGCAAAAGAATAATCAACAAGAATCATACATTCACCACTCATTTGAAATCGATCATCTACTACTTGTACTGAGTCACATAGTGATTAGTAAACATTTTTTGCATTTTGACAAATTTCTAGAGGAGCGCGTATCGTTTGCCAATTAGTTGAAACTAAGTGGGGTGATCATCGTTGAGGAAACCTGCTACATAATTCTGAGGGTTGTTAGCGCTGACTACACAACAACAGCATGCACTTCATACTCTACCCAATAGGCGCCATCAGTGGAGGCTACGTTTGAAACGGTTCACTTTCAGAAACGTCTTGTATTGGGTCGCTGAAGCAAAATCCACTTATAATGAGAACTTTAAGAGACCAGACAATTTATCCTAAGCTGTCCCTTTCACTTATGTTCCTCCGCGCACAAAGGTATTAGCAAAAATCTTTCTGGACGTGCTGCGTTTCTGATCATTTGACGCCTCTGCTTTTTGGTAAACTCTGTTCTCGGCGAGGTCCGCTTCAAGGCAAGATCTATGTTCATCTTAACGGATCGATTGCCACGAGTGAGCGAGTAGGCAAACGCTTGTCAGTTGATTATCAATAATACCATCGAATAGATATACCTAAACTATTTCTGATCGTCAGGCACTTGAGGTATCTGAATTACTAATAGAGAAAAGTAAAACGGGGGAGCAGATTGATTTGCCATTGAGCGAGTGGCCGCTGCGAGTGCCACCGCTCAACGTTGCGTACGGCTTCTGCGAAGCACGTGTATGTGATAAGACCTTGCACCTTTGTTAGCCTCCGCGTAGCTTTTTTCTGTGATCTGAAAATGCACGTCCTCGTTTCCAGCCTATGGTGATCTCTAGGAATGAGCACGTTGTCGGGTGAACGTGTGATTTCCCATCGCGATTCCATTTCGATACCAAAATTTCTAAGTGAGCAATTCAGTCATAATACTTGTACCTATTTTGTTAGAACCAGCTTTGATATTGGAAGACATCTGCTATCTAACGAGCTACTAATGTGAAAGAGTTGAACAATTCGTATATAATAGAGAGAGAGCATACGTTTTATTGTGCTAAAATTCCAACAAGAAAAAACCGACGAAACACACTGGCAGAGAATCGGCCATATCGATTGGTCCTGTTCTCGAAAATGCTTCAAATGAGCTTGAAAAGCCCAACGCAGTAACAATGCAGATTTGGCCCTGAAGGGCAAGTTCGCAGGACCTCGCTGGGAGTACAAACTAGGTAGCCGTGGAACCTTGCGGGCTCCTAAGGAGCCTCAGCTCAAACTGAGGTGTAGTATAGCGAGCGAAGGTTTAGGTTCGAGGTTCGATCGATTCGAACCTCAGCCTAATAACTTCAGATAAAACTGTCGATTGCAACAACATGAATAATAATAACATAGCAACAAGCAACATATACTATACACGAAAAAAAGTCGATGACAATTCACACACAAAAACACAGATTGCTACAGATGACAAATGTCCTGATTCCTGATCGATAACTATGAATGAATGAAATAATAATACTGATCATTAGTAATATATAAGCGATCGCATCATGCCGATCATATGAGGGAAATTGCGGAATAGCTATATTGATGTCATCGGCTGACGACACTATAATAAAAGATAATATCAATTATATTCTATGCGAATATTAACCGTGCATTTAAATTGCGTAGAGCAGAGTTTTCATATTAGTTTCTACGTAGAATGTAGACTGGTAAGTCCCTAAAAACGCCTCTCAGCGTCAATGTTCCAAACGGACCCAGGGCTTGTCGATGTAATGGGCCTAGCTTGGACGTATGCATCGTGCGTTAGGTCAGCATTTCATAGGCTTTCTGAGACGAACTGTTACTTTTCCGTTATTCATACATCAGTTTTAAAAAAATCCTTATCAATCAACATCACTAAGTATGCACCGCAAACGCCTACGAGCAGAACGGTGCAAGCTGTGAGTAAGTTGCTAGAATCGAGAATTTCAGCTCAGTTACCTGAAATCGTGTTTGATATTAGTAACACGTGAAGACTAACAGTTAACAATAATAATACCACCAATATATGTACAGGTTCCAGCATGACTCGCGTAGGCCGTGGTAATAGACATATTGAACCGCGGTAACGATTCAAAATTATCATTGAAAACACTATTATCGCTACAAACGTAGTAGATTTATGTCTCGTACGATAGACGTAATTTCCGTGGATTCTTTTGTGCCACGTATTGGGTCCGCATCCGATGGCCAACTTATTTCGTTAAAGGTTAGCCCTGTGTAAACCGTTAAGAAAACGATTCGTGTTGGCGGATCGCAACATGGATAATTTCTCAGCTTAAATAAGATGTATACAGGTTAACCTAGGCAGGGAGTGGAGCACACTTTAAGCGTTACACTTGCTGGTGAACGACCGGCGTGTAGATTCCAACGTTTGCAAAAAAATTACCGAAACGACATAAAATTAGAGACTCCAGTATCCTCAAGGATTCAACGTGTCTATCGCTTCACACAGAGTAAATTAGCTTTCTATAGATATTTTTCATTTCATTGCCTAAAATCCGCTAAGTTGATACCAAACGATTTTCGACTCTAGCAGTTAAGACATAAATTACTAGAATAAACAAAACTGTTTGCGGTAATTGCGCAAATAATTGCGCTGTTTTTACGGTATGTTTTTTTTTAGGTGGAATCGTTCGTAGACCCTATAACACATACTAGCATTACCACGTCTATAAAAATAAAGGAACATATACACACTTCAGTATAAAGTCCTATATATGTATAGTGCACCTTAAGTAGATATCATCAGCCGAAGTTAAGTAGTAGTTTAACGGAACTGCACAGTTCGTTATGGGGGTGCACAAACAGCATTGAAAGAGTGACTTGACCACCGTCTGCGGTGCAGGCAATCTGGCGTTTTCTTCGTTCAATTGCCGAAACTCATTTTGCATTGATAATATTACTTTTGGCAGATAGGTCCAAAGGACCAGGTACGAGGCCATTGCTGTCAGCAAGCTTAAGATTAGGTAGCCATCGCTTAAAAGTACATGTTTTTGTCACTGAGTCTGAATTGGACGAAGCTGCCGGTGCTGTTTAGCTATAAGTTTGTTCGTTCAGAAGCTTCATAAAAAGTCAAAGAAAGTCGCGTACACGAATTGGTAACAAAAACATCCTGTTACAATATCCTATAAAGGAACGACCCACTTTTGTCAGGGCAATAAGCTGCGACATATTAGCATATCATTTCTCTACCTTAGCCTTTTGCCACTACTGTGTTGTGTATGTGATAAATTGTTTACTTATTTTTAACATGCATATTTGATGGTAATGCAAGGGTATACGGCCTCGTGTCGTAGTTTTCCTAATTTTAGGTCATTTAATATTTCTGCGACGTGGAGCTAAGCTAGCTGTGTCAGAATTGTAGAAGCTCACATGGGTTCGACGCAATGCTCAGCTGGATTTTATACTAAAATTTTTGTCGCTTATGAAGCGTGCGCGACTTGCAACAAAAACGGCAGGCGCTGACTTTAATCCTTTTTTAGCTTTCTTTTTTGCTGCTTAAACCCATTTTACCACGGATGTTCCTTCATACTCAATATATATTCTAGGGCCATAGGATACCGCCTAGTTCGCCTAAACCATACATTGCAAAAACATTGTGCTTTTCATGCATTACATTCATACGGGTATATTACACTCTTTCCTAGGGGGTACATGATCATACTTAAGGGTCTCTCACAGAAAGGCGTCGACTTATGTACTACTTATCTGTCTCTAGAAACGTCGAATAACGATGCTTGGCTCATGACTAGTTCTCCAGCGCAAGCCTTGTAGTAGGCCCGATGCTATTTGCGTGTTGAGACAGAATCGACGATTACGCCATTTACTGTGTGCCTGAATTTACTAGCAACTGCCCTAGACTAAATTGTACATGGGAATTTAAGAAAAATTATTTTTCAAACTGAAGGTGTATCACGATTCTGAATCAGTTCATAAGAATTGATTTAGAATCGTGTGTCGCGTTAGCTAGAAATAGTTTTCCCTTAAATCTGTAGAGTGGTAAGTCTTGAATAACATATTACGTTTTCAAAGTTGTGATTTTTGTTGCTCCATAGAGTTGATCGCCGAAAGCCCCGTAACGAGGGTGCAGAATCAAATGTTAACAGCTGTTGGCCTAAAGTAAAGAACATTATTCGATGGCCTTTGATAGGTGCCGGTATTCGCGCGACCCACAAATACCGCCAACGCTCATGCGGCTTAGCCAACGCAAAAAATCATCCTCAGTAACGTAGAACTGAAGTTACCGAGTTTGATACCCTTAGAGTTGTCGTGCTACTATTCAGCACTCTGCTTTATTAAAGGGAAGTGAGTCGCGTTGATAGAAGGCATGAATTTCCGTAACACATATTATCTTCGCTAATTGCAAAGCTTCTAGTGTTAGATACTCGGCTGCGCACGATCGTATTCTGGCTTATATAGTTAGAGGGAGAAACCTTCCTTTTTCTACTGCCATTATGTAAGCAATGGTTGATTTTTATCAGTTGTGCATTGGTAGCAGCTAGTTAAGCAGTTGAGGGCCTGTCACCACGTTACAAGGGTAACTCATCACAAGCAAGGTTGAACACGAAAGCCATTATTAATAAAAGCCGTCTGTTTGCTGAGCAAAAAGTTCGAAAGCAGTCGGCCAAGCAAGCCCAAAGCCATAGCATCTTTGTACGCTGTGTGTAAGGCCAGTGAGTCTATGACCTGACAAGGTCACCTTAAAATGCGTTCAGGTTATACTCTGTCCACCTGGTATACACTGTGCTTGGTTCAGCCGAGCTTACAGGCGAGCGAGCCCGCCAGTGATGTGATAGGCGCCCCGTGATCTTTTTTGTACGAAGAAACCCTTGCTGACGAAGACTTACCACTCATGTTATGGTTGTTCGCTCTGGTCTAGCATGCTACACTCAGGTTAAATTATTTTCACAGAATTTAATCTGTTGAACTACTGTTCAGTTAGCTTATGTTGTATATATAGGACAGCATATTTTTCACAAGCACTGACGTGCAATACTAGCGCCCGCTATTCAAAAATACATACGATCTCAGGTATACTACGATGATACTTCAAACAGAGTTACCTCGTGCCTGATCAACGGATACAAAACCAATATTAACATATAATATTGCCGCTGCTAGACAAATCAGACGCTGGTCAGTTGAATCCTTTTAGCTTTATCTAGCGCGACGTGAGCTTGTCTGCGGTTTAACATTCGGCCGCCGCAGATCATTACAGCCAGTCAATCGCATGTAGCTGCCAGCTAAACTTTTAGGCCCAGTGAGCACGTCAGTTAGGCTATATATTTATATAGCTCATTTCTAGCAGTGAGCCCGCGCTAGCATGCTGAAGACGCGCCGGTGATACGAACCGTGATCTGGAAGTTGCAAACGGCCCCAGCAAAGCGCCGCTTGCGCCTATGATGATGGTGCCGAGATAATTCGGAGTCGACTTGCCTTCAGATTCAGAGATTCTGGCTGGCAATAGATGATGTGGCCACTGGCGCGTATAGAGAACAGGGTTTTGCTGAGTCGCACGGCTGGGTAGAGGTCACCGTTAGCTTTGCATACCTTTGACAAGCAACACACGAACCAAAGGCTTGCCGGCCACCTTTGCATAACCGTTTGCAACACCGGTCTGCATATATATGCATATAGTCTCTTCAGGAGAAAGAGCCAAATAAGTTTGAAAACGTAAATCTATCCAATATGAAAATAGACAATCCTTTTGAGGAGATTGGTGACCGCAGACCATTGACACCTACTTAACATGATTTATCTAGTTAATTAGATACTTACGGCAGAAATTGCTTTGGCTTCTATTTTCAACGATGCATTTGTTCATGCAAACGTAGCTACGTGTCGATACGTATTAACAGGTCTGATCTAAGAGGACTTCTGAAATATACGAGTCCCATTGAAGCTAAAACTTTTTCGGTGCAGAAATACCCTTTCCATGAACTATACCGGTAAAAACTGTTTCTCTCCGTAAATAATCTAACGATCAGAAGGCCGATTTTTAATAGTGCAAGTGCAAGCAGTATTTTAGCCGTTATACAGTAAGAATGAAGACGGCTCATAGTAGTCCTCCGTTAGCCATAATTGTCTCTCATAACACTCTACTCTTTTTCGTATGAACATAATAGGATTCTCAGTGAAAAAGCTAAATAGTACTGCATTGTACAGAGACCGATGGCGACCAGCTAGCACAACGTATAAAGGCCTCCTTAATATAGATATCAGCGCCTCGGTAGCCGTCGGCGTGAACACTTCCAGTATGCCTAGCTCTCTTGGCCATTATTTTCATTCCCGAGCTACTTCTTTCAACGAATCTTCTAGTAAGAGTTGTATTTCATTATCGGTATTACCGGCATCTGTTAGCGGGTACAGTGCCAACAGGATGCCGCGACGTTCAGTCGATTTAATTGTCTACATATATATATATATATATATATATATATGTATAAGAGAAACTATAAATCTCCCTTACGTTGGGGAGAGATATTGTGTGGATGATTCTGGTGTAAATATCGTGCTTTCCGAGAAAACGGACGACATTTGATGAATCACTATTCTAGTGCTCAGCAAAAAACTGCCGCCATTAAATCGAGTAGTAGTATGTTAACTTTACAAAGCTGCCAGCAGCTTCGTCATCGTCCGTTAAGAGCTATCGTATCGATTTCTAGCGCTGTAAGCGACGTAGCGCTGTAAAGCCATGCCGATGTGTCAGCGGGTAGCAACGGACGTGGAGAACATATGCCTCTGACCCTGTACCTATCTTAATGAACCAATGCAGGACATTCTGATAACGTTGACACAGCAATATGGAAATACAGGTCGATCAAAGTATATCTGAGAATAACCACGAATCCAAGAGAACAATCAAGCGTTTTAGACCTAAATTATAGCCTGAGCTAGCTATAAGTTACGACAGTCTATATTGTCCGTGAGCAATACGCATTTTTCTAGTCGTGATTTATGCGATTCTCTTCGAAAACCCTCGTTTCTAGCAACACTGGAGCCTGCCAGAATTTTTTAAACAGAGGGAGTTCTTTTCGAAGAACCAGAATTGTAAAATATTCTGGTGGACTTAGCGCTAGCGTCGTCTTGTGTGGTGTGTACCCAGATGCATCTGTGACAATCTGACTGATCGCACGGGCGCGTATCGTGATACTGATGGAGATTTAAACAGCAGTCCTAATGAATTAGCAGTTCAGCTTA
>NW_019213123.1:516005-608229 GCF_002532875.2 Varroa jacobsoni
GTCTGAATAACTACGCACATTTGGAGGCAGAAAAAAAAATGTTTTCCTTTTATAGTTCTAACTTTCGTTTTTTTTTTTTTTCTTAAATTATATGATAACTACTAATTTAAATTTCCTGACAGAAATGTTTCTCATAACTTCACCTTACGAATTGGCTGAAGCAAATAGTTGACCATAAAGGTATGTCCTAAGCGAGAGTTCCAGCTTGAAGGTCGTGAGATAACATTAAGAACGGATAAACACGTAACGTGTTCGGTAAATATGTAATTCTAGCGGGAGGCTACGATCTTAGGACAGAGAGATTACTACGTCCCTGGCAGATACGCTTTGTCTACACAGGATGTAGCACGATTTTAGCTATGGTTGTATCATAGAATATCTGTCTACCCGGTGTTTTGGGTTAGACAGGGTGTCGTTGAACCGTTTAAATAACCTTGCTTAGCTGCTCGGCCCGAAGACATCAACTGAAAGATTGTCTCTGGCCCAGTCTGTGTCACTGCGAACGAGAACGCCCACTTGTCCTTGTCAGGGGAGGAGAAAAAGCAATGAAGGCCAGGCAACCAACGACAAGACAACATAAGTACGATTCGAAAAATAAGTGTTCCGCGTTGTTATCGTATACAAATCAACTTTATCTAGATTTCAGTTATCTAAACGCATATTTCTCAACAGACGGATCCGATTGTGCCTTTTCGGTATAATCGTCCTTCCTTTTTGGTTTTCCTGTTGATACGTTCAGTGTGCCTTAATGATATCATCTGCCTAAGGTTCGCTTTGACATATTGTACCTTCTAATAGAGTTTGACTAGTTACGCTCTTTGTTAAGGCTTACGTTGCATGCGTATGGCATAGATAGGCACCTTATGTACTCTTACGATTTTCGGAAGTAGTTTCAAACTCTACGAACGATGTTAATAAGCAAAGATCAGGTGAATACCATAATAAAAAGTTGAGCGTGAATTGGAGCAATGAAGACGCCCTATATTTCGCATTATATAATTGTATTATGTTCCACATTTTTTTTTTCAAAAAACATGCTCTTATATAAAAACTGTCTGTTGTTGGGTCACTTAGTCAGACCACACACGTCAGACGTCGTCGTGACGATCCGGATATAGCTAGTTTAGACGAAACGATGCTTGGCAACGTCCCAAATGTATTACATCAGACCCAACGTTTTAAGATGCCACAATGAGTCATAGTACCATTTTTTCTGATGCTCCGAGTCCGACTAACTGAGATCAGTTGTCCCTCTGTGAAAATCCAACATCGTGGGACAATACAGCCTAAGTATGCGAGGCATATAAGCCTGTCATTCTATATGCCAACAGTTTAGCAAGACAGCGGCCTCCATTACGTGACGTACTCATTCCGAAACCGATACATAAATGGTAAAGACGTAGTTTGAAAACATCTCACGTCATTTCCACCTGAATATTTGCTATTAAAACCCCTGATTATGGTTCACCTGCGTCAGTAAAGGTTGGAGAACGCAAGACTTCACAGTAGATCAAACCTCTTCGGGTTGCCCTTACATTAAAATCCTTCTTCTATGGGAAGAAGAACTGCAATGCTCTAGTGGGGTGAACCCACTATGACGTCTTAGTGACCTCAATAATCCTTTAACATTTCAAACCCGAAATGAGAAAAGAAGATGGTTATATATATTTTATAGGGAAACCCATTCACTTTGAGCTCGCTTACTGTTTATATTGCCTCCACCTAGATGTTCCTGAAATGGTCCTTACTCCCCTGTCCTTGGGCGCTTCTGCCATACGAGTGACTGGATGAATATTCATGATCCTAGTCAAAGAGCTAATATTACTATCATACACATTTTTTTCAGTCAATCGTTTGGGCTTTTTTTTTTTTTTTTTTGTTTCAGATGCTAGTCGTTAGCACTTCATTTCATATGGTAGTTTAATGAAATCCAACGAATACTAAAGTGGACACACGATGCTATGCGCTATAAATTGTAGTGTTTTATTGTACGAATTTTTGAGCTATCATCATGTAGCGTGGTATCCATGAGTATCTGTAACAGATACGTGTACACTGTTATGGTAGTATCGGTCGCGTTTTGTCTACAACATAACGCCATGTTGTTTTTCATTAGCTAGAGGATATTTCAATTGAACTGACATATCGTAGTGTTGCGGTGGCCGTACGACAACTTCAGCACTGGGCATAGCTATACATCATTCCCTGTTAAGATAAAGCACCTTTCATCAAATAATCACGATACACTTTACTTCAATTTAGCTTAATTGGTCGTAGTAATTTTTTTTTTTGTAACTTAAATCATATGGCTACGTATTGTTTTCTGTAGTATTCGTTCGCAAATGATAAGATTTTTAGGATAAACAGGCGATAGAATGACTAAAAGCTAGCAACGGTTCGCCGTAAATATCTTTTCCAGTTGCTCTAAGCGAGCGCTCTTTACCGTCGCCAGGTCCTAGGAATGAAACAGCGTGACTGAAACTCGTAGGTAATAACTTCCTTGTCCCTTTTAATTCGCGCAGATTCTGTTTTCCACCGGTAACACCACGGTCAGCCTGGCATATTTGTACAGGTCGAGATAGGTCGAATAGCTTGTCTGAGCTAGTTCGTGGTCCCGGCAAGGTCATTGAGTTTTAGGTATATACATGTACGATGCCTACGCTATTTCTGCACTGATTTTTATTCCATCCAAGACGAAAACGCACCCAAGTCGACGTATATATGACGCACATTTAACTTGACATGGACATTCGAAGTTCTGCGTTGATGACCGAATAAAAGAGAGCAGAATAAAAGTTAACTGGCAGATACTTTTCTGCACACCTAACAAACGCATGGACCGCACTTAGTTTTGATATACATTAAAGAAGTTTGGCATAACAATTCTATTTGACGTAAAAGCTATAAATTCGTCCATCTCGATTGAATCGAGCTGAATGCAAACAGAGGTGTAACAATGTTTCTTTTTGCTGTTGTAACAACGTCAAGACACTTTTCGCAAACACGATTTTATGCTCCGAGTAAATTTCTCTATCTTACATTTGAGTCAACGTCCTTGCTATTCTATTTAGATAGATCTAAATGTGTGTCCTTTGCCGTCTCGTTTTGATGACTGTGCGAGCGAACGCGTCCGCACAGAACACGCCAAGGACTACCAAGGTCTGCCCTCCTCCTCGTTCTGCGAGCCAGGTTGCTCAGACAGATTCTGAACCTCCTGCCAGCTTGATCTGCCCCGTGCCTCGTTTTGCGCCCACACTGCTGTTGGCACGGCAGGCAGCTATCCAGGCAGCGATCCTGGCAGTCACAAGCGGACGAGAACAGAGAAGATCTGCCTCGCTGCGTGGAAAGCCAGAAATAGAGGCTTTCTCCTTAAAGCGAACGTCTAAAGGGAAAGCAGGGGACTGGCTAGGATAGTGGTGGAGCAGCAGTTAGAAGGGAAACCATCCAAAGGCAAAAATCGACGCGCCCGGAGTACCCTTTCCCATCCGAAGGCAAACTGCCACCGCTTCCAAGACTGCCACCGATCCAATAAACTCACTGGCACTATGAGTGTCGTGAGAGACAGTACATAACAACGCTCGTAGCGCGTTGCGATCGTATCTGTCCGTGACCCTACTTCAAGCAATCCATTGAACGTCCGTTGGGGTGGTTTCGGCAGGAGTCGCTGATTACGCTCCTCTGCTATCTTTGAACAAAGTTTAGTCGAAAGTTCACAGTGATTTTGGGTCCCCAAGTGAAACTACGCGTCCCTTCCAGCTCGTACCGTTCTGAACCGCCGAAGTTCTTCTCGTCCGTCGTGTGCGTGTGTGTGTGTGTGATAGCTCATATCAAAATCAGCTCCCGTCTACCGTCAGCAACACAGAACCAGTGCGTTGTGTCCAAATTAAACAAGTAAAAAAAAAGAAAGAGCATCAAAAACACGGAAAAATATGTATCCGAAGCGACGTTTCCCGACAGAAACAGCTCAAGCAGACGCTAGCACCTTGCCAACTATCACCTTGAGGCATGCCTCCTAACTGACCCCTAGGGGCAGACCAAACACCAAATGGATTGAGATTATAATCTCATCAACAGTCATTTTTCACCACTTTTGATTAAAGCAAAAATCATAGTCTAAACTAGTGATGGCCGATCGCGTAATGTTTTATTGTACCTTTAGCATATCATAACCTTGTTCTGATTAGCCTTCATACCCCTTCGATGTTAGTCGTCACCTGCCTGTGCCTAAAGGAGTAGAGAAGGCGGCTGCGTTCATTATCTTCTGATCCTGCTCGTCTACACCACATAGGAGAAACTGAAAAAGAATAACAAGCCATACTTGTCTGTAACGGACGTTCACCATGGGTGGAGCGTACGTAGCGTGTTCTGACAAATGAAATACGGGCACTTTGCCTTTGTTGTCCAGTCAGAAGCTATCGCCGTCCTCTTTTTGATTGTTTTGGTGGTCCTGCTGCTGGTGCTATTGAGTTCTGCCACTATTGTGTCCTGTGTAGAAACGAAGCGTTATTATTCTAGGGAGAAGATATACCCTTCATGTCAGGCCTCAATCGGCTTGTCACTCTTATCTCACCGTCGTTAAGTTTTCATTAACCAAAAAACCACATGCAATACGTTGGCACGTTCAATGTATTTAGGTGACATTATTTGGATACAAATTATGCAACTTTGTTCCTACTTGTCATCTTCTTAGGGCTCGTTTTTGAGACGAACGCCAACACCTCCCAGTGTTCACCAGCCCTTCACCTTGACGACGGCTCTATACTCTCGCTGTTTGTCTCGCCCTTTGAAGCACGACACAGAGGGCACTTAGTAAAGCTGTTAGTCAGCGCGTACGACTGCTGATGTGCCGCTCAATGTACAGAAAGCTTGTCTCACAGAAGGCCTTTCACTTACCCTAACACTACCGCATCGCTTCCCTTCCCACGGCTGCTTGCCCTAAGTTCGTACACTTTCTACCGAATTCTCGATAGAGGGTGCACCGAAATTGCAGCGTCTCACTAATCGTATATATAAAAATATATATGTATCTATAGGATGAATAATATTGTTCGAATGTGATCTAACCACACGTTTTCATGCTAATGCAAAGTTCCGGAAACAGCTCGCCCATTTGTGAACCGTAACGGGTAGACTGTTTGCGAAATTACCTTGAAGCCAACTAGATCCTCAGTTTAATAATATCAGTGATTCAGTGTTACTATCTGTTAGGGTCGCATTGTTTTTCTGTTAGTCAATGCCGACTATAGAAGAACGCAATTCGTTGTCGAGCTTCAAGTCACGTTACTTTATCTGATTTCTATAGAAAATTCACGCTCCATAATTCTACCCAAGCAAGCCTTGAACTGACCGCTTAACTACTGGCCAGTCGAATATTCAGCCTATTTGCTCGTCGCTTGGTGAGCCGTGCGCGCTGGTTTCACGCAGGAGCGTATTTATAGTTACATAGAAAGTCTTCGTGCAACCGCCGCACCCTCCTTGATAGACGCTCGCGAGAATCTCGCGGCCGAGCACTATAAGAGCACAGACCAGACTTCGATTTGTCACTGACGGGTTTCGTCTGATTTTTGAAGGTGCACCACGACAAACATTATGGTTGACCAGGCCATTAAGGATAAACTTGAGGCTGGCTTTGCCAAGCTGCAGGGGGCGGCCGACTGCAAGTCGCTTCTCAAGAAGTACCTCACCCGTGAAGTGCTTGACCAGCTGAAAGATAAGAAGACTGGCATGGGCGCGTCGCTCCTGGATGTCGTTCAATCCGGTGAGTTCTATTATTCGATATTTTAAAGTGCTACAGCTCAGCTCATCTCGAAGGGAGGGTTAAACGTGTGTAGTCAAGCGTGAACCACCTACCTGCTCCATAGATGCGTCATAAATGGATAAATCGATTATCCACTTTGTCGTAGTCCGATGCTCATACGAATCCGAGGGTTCGCCTGTTCCAAAATCAAATCAACACCCCTCATACACAGCCAGAGCTGATCAATATCCGCAGGTAGGTAATAGAATGAATGGGTTAATAGTAGTGCCACTGACCACTTCTTAGACTGATTGCATGCAAGAACAGTCTCCTCAGCTTAATCCTGTGAACATAAATTAAGCATCCATTCTACCGCCTCTGAATTGGTTTCTGTACTTTTAGAGATCCCATTCAACGTGATTGCTGGCGTTCAAATGATCTAAACAGTTGAGATTCGTTAGGTCAAACCCTTACGGTTACTGGTGTGCATTCAGCCTGATCGATTCAGGCAGCGCCCTTAGCTCGAGCCGCTTTTGGCTTTATAACGGTCAGAAGCGGGGTCACAGAATTTTGGCACCCATCCAGGCAAATAAAGGTTCAGGGTCACAAGCGTACACAGCTCTTTAGCAGACTCCCATTCACTCTGCAAATGAAAAGCCTGAATTTATTAGGCCTAATGTATGTATGAGGTCTAACCGAGTAAATAAGAGCTAAAATTTTCTGGAGCAACCGCTTGCTTGGTAACCAAATTCTGATGTGTCTGCACAAATAGCAGTTGGTGGTTTCGATGCTTCTATTTCTGAATTTCGCCCTGTGACCGAAATAGTAGCAACTTCGTATCAAATCATAGATATATTTTACGTCTATGAAAATTTAAGGTGTCGTCACAGTATTAGATATCGACAAGTGGTAATATTTCTAGAGGTAATATTTCGATGAATTGCGGACTAAGAAATTTTGTATTTGTATGAACGCAAATAGTAATCACCCATCCTGGTCTAACCATGAAGGTCGTTGTCTTGATTCTATTTGTTCGCTGTGATCTACCACGATTTGATCGACCAACGCCCATAGTTATCTTGTCCTAATGTAACATATGGAATCATGAACACACAACGAGTAACGCTAGAACATTGTAGAAAGTTTTCAAGCGTAAGACCGATCAGCTCTGCTACAAGCCCAATTCTGATCGTTGCACACATATATATATATATATATACAGTGGACTTTTGCGTTCCATGTCAGCGATGGTCGCTAGCTCAGTGAACGCCGGATATT
Source organism: Varroa jacobsoni (assembly GCF_002532875.2). Classification (NCBI taxonomy): domain Eukaryota; kingdom Metazoa; phylum Arthropoda; class Arachnida; order Mesostigmata; family Varroidae; genus Varroa; species Varroa jacobsoni. The sequence continues at coordinate 523,021 of NW_019213123.1, forward strand.
AGGAGCTGTTGTCGATCCATTCTAGATTTTCTCCAAGCCAATCATTCGTCGTTGGTTGCACTGAAAATTTCATGTTCGATGCTCTTTGAGACTAGCCAGTAAACCGTTACTATATTTAGGTATGTACTAAGAGCACGATAGCACGGTGACTGATCTTGATTCCATCCCCATGGACCAGGCAAAGGGCTATTTCGACTCTTGACAACAACTATTCTTATAGTAGCATTACGTGATTCATTACGCTTATCTCAGCAAGCTCCCAATTGTTTCAAGAAACACTTACGATACAATGAATGCTATATAGCCTGCTGGTTGGTCCTCTTCTGGTAGACCCACTCGTAAATAACTAACGTAAAAATTACCAATCAGCCATCCTTAAAGTTTACAGAATTTGAGGTTTCGGTAAGGTAGCGATAAGTCTAAAAACATACCGAGGCAGAATGACGGCCTTCCCGCCGCGGAAGGCTATTCCGAACTTTTTATCACATACTGCGACAGATGAGTTGTGTGAGCTGTTAGCTGATCCCGTCAAAGACACAATGTCCTTTACTTAACACTGTGTTTTTGGTACAAAGCGCATTTATTAAACCTAGTGCTAGCAACCTAATGTAATGATTATTCAAGGATCGAGGATCCATTATTGTCAGTATTTGATTAATAGAAATCACTCTACTTGGACAAAAAGTAAAAGCTTCCAAAGACGTTTTAACTTGCCTAACGAATTAAGTCCAAACGCGTAAAGCGTTTGTACCTAAAGAGTCCGTCATTAAAGCAGGGAGCCCGCCTATCAGCTGCGCGCAAAATATAGTGGAAACGACAAATACAAACGAAGGTTCAGTCCTTGTCTGATCTTTTTTTGCTACTCAAATAGTAATCCATAGGAAAAATATACTATATATTTCTGTTCATATGAATGTACTATCCCAAAACGGTGGCAATTTTTTTTATATTGCGTATCTGTAACATTTCTCGGTGCGCAGGTATGGAGAACCTGGACTCGGGCGTCGGCGTATACGCGCCTGATGCTGAATCGTATAAGACATTCGCTCCCCTGTTCGATCCCATCATCGATGACTACCATCAAGGCTTCAAGCCAACGGACAAACACCCCCCGTCTGACTTCGGCGACCTCAACCAGCTCGTTAATGTCGACCCCGAAGGAAAATTTGTCATCTCGACGCGTGTCCGGTGCGGTCGCTCCCTCCAAGGCTACCCCTTCAATCCCTGTCTCACTGAGGCGGTAAGTGTTCTATGTAGCAACATGTGCTACAAATTAAACTAGGCTAAACAAGGTTGTATTCTCCTGTCATTTATACCAGTAGATTTACTGCCAAGACAATGTTTTCGCAAGCCACTCTAGACGTAATTGTTTGTGCTTGCACATAAAAAACATGTTATCATGTTTGAAAAAATGCTCCTATCTGGAAGGAAACATAAATGAAAGTTTAAAAAACTGGCAGCCTCCATGACTTCGCTCAATATAGCACACATTCTGGCGTCAAGCGCGATGTCATGTATATTATTCTTGCGACGACAAACGTGTCTTCAACGTAGATACAATTCAATATGATTGTATCACAGATCGACTATGTATTACAATGGTTGTCACGCAAGAACAAGTGGTAGGGACCGCTCTCTATGAATTGAATATCCTTTATGGCACAACTTAGTTTGCTAGGCGTAGCAATGACGTATGTTCGGCAATCAATTATTTTAGTTAGAGATATATATATAAGTGGAGGGGCAATGTATGCACACGTTCCATTCTGTAAGCGTCACGAATTTGTTGTAGATATTGAACCTGAAAGAAAGATGGCGCATGTATTTATAGTCGAAATTCATCTGCAGCATAGATGCAAATCAGAGGCGCGTTTCGCTATATTCTTTAAGAAGATGGTATGTGTGAAAACGAGGTGGGGGCACCTTAGTCCAAATCTAGCGTCCCGTTAGGTTACATACGTGCGTGTATTTTCAATTGGTCGAACACTTACTTTTTCGCAGGTTACAACTCGACTTAAGAGCTCAATTATTGATAGCGGTTGAAATTATTTGCTGATAAGTAGACATTAAACTGTATTTATGGCTTCCATTTGTGTTTCGTATTTTTCTTTTCAGAAGAAAATAGTGATAATATTAGCGACGTAAAAATTGCAAAAATAACTCTATCGCTCGTAAAAAAATTAGGCCGAATTTCGTATTTGCGCAGTTAGTAATCGTCGTGGCAAACAAGCTGACTTTGTCATAATCAACTTTTTTTTTTATCAACTTTGACGATGGCATGTTATCTTTCTCATTAATAATAAAAACTACTCAACAGCGAAATAGATATACTTCATAGCTGGATAATTAAGGGCCCTTCATGTAGCAATATTCCTAGAATATAAATTCCTTTATTTTTCAATCAAACGCCCATTAACTTAAGTTATTTCTAAAACTCACCGAAGATTGATTTCTTTGCCATACGCCCGCTCCTTATTTTGAGAAAAATCCCGTGCTGTGTTCAATGGACTAATTGAATAGATTCGAAAACCAACCATGAGAGAATAACAGAGAGGTCGTTTTTATCCCTGCTATTGTTTTCATTATCCAAAAGCCTTGTCTGTCTTGTAACAGCAACAACAGGAGGAGGACGTAATAACTATGCGCCTGTTCAGTAACGAACATTTTGAACGCTAAACCCCTGTACCGCCACCGTAGAAAGCAACACGGCGGTCCGTCTCGTCGTTCACAAAAGCCCCACGCAGAGGTGCGAACGTGGCGAGCCGCATTAGCCATACTGTATTGGTTGCAGTAATGATACCGCAAGTCTGACGATTAAGTTTCTTAAACATAAGAACGACGTCTCCAACTGACTTCCGCTGAACCGTAAAGGGCAGTTGTGGCGTGCGTGCTTTACTGCTCCACAGACTCCAGAGTTCCCAACAGTTGGCTGACTGCTTGGTTGGGAGAGAACCTTCGATCTCCTTGCCCCGCCTTTTCCTCTTTTAAGTTAAGATTAGCGGATTGCTATATGTAGAATTTGGTCTCAGAGATAACGGCAGCGAGTAAGGATCGTAAGTCTTATGACGACTCTATCGACGCATGGCGAATCATGGAAGTGTCTTTGTTGGCATTGTATCGTATGACAACTTCCAGTCACAACCATTACACTACTCCCTAAGAGATTTTAGGGACTATATATATATATATATATATATATATATATATATATAGAGAGAGAGAGAGAGAGAGAGGGAGAGGGGGGAGTAAGAGAGTCCTACCATTATAGTTACATGTTAGACGGGATAGATACAAGCCACACGTGAATCCACGTTCTTTTAGCCTTGCTATTCTCTCTCACTAAACTCACTGGACGTAGGACTTATTAGATTGAAACACGCACGAAGGTACCTCTGCTGAAAGGAATATATCATGTAATAGTACCAAAGTAAATAATTCCGCTTCATGGGAAGGGAGCGGAGTAGTAGATTGGACGGCCGACAATAGGCCGTTATTGCGTGGACGCTATAGTAAATATTTCTAAGTTTAGAGACTTGAACGCTCGACAAATAACCAATGGACCATAACCATTACGAAGTTGGGTCGAACAGTAGAGTCAATAAATAGGACAGAAAAATATACAGCACACAACAAGTTATTTGTGGGAGTGGAAGCAACTTGCCGTTCCGAAATAACCAGCTAATAAATGATTACTGCCGAATGGGTGTCAAAGTTTTTATTAGTATATAGTTTACATGTTTGTTTAGTTGATTGTACAACACCCGTTTATGTGATAGAGCTTAAGATGATGAGTTGCTCGTTAATGTGCCCTATGAATATATTTACTAGCCTTTTAAACAATTAATTTCTAGAAAAAACAAAAATAGATATAGATCTTCTGTGCCTCGTAAGCCCTTCGTTCAAACGCAATTACTTACTTTATTAGATGTAACGTTTCTTATCATCTTCGGGTTTACCTTTTCTGTTTCATAATCCCGTGCTGTTTTGCTTCACAACTACTCGTCTCTAAATACCGTGATGGGCACTTGCGACCTAAACAGCAATACAAGGAGATGGAGGAGAAGGTGTCCACGACTCTGAAGGGTCTTGATGGCGAGCTCAAGGGCACTTACTACCCGCTAACCGGCATGGACAAGGCCACCCAGCAGCAGCTAATCGATGATCACTTCCTCTTTAAAGAGGGTGACCGTTTCTTACAAGCCGCCAACGCGTGCCGCTACTGGCCCTCTGGACGCGGTATCTACCACAACGACGCCAAGACCTTCTTAGTCTGGTGCAACGAAGAGGATCACCTTAGGATCATTTCAATGCAAAAAGGTGGGGACCTAAAGCAAGTGTTCGGCCGTTTGGTCACGGCCGTCAAGGCAATCGAGGCCAAACTGCCGTTCTCGCGTGACGATCGTCTTGGTTACCTTACCTTCTGCCCGACTAATCTCGGCACCACGATCCGTGCCTCTGTGCACATTGCCCTGCCTAAGCTGGCCGCCGATCGCGCCAAACTCGAGGACATCGCGTCCAAGTACTCCCTCCAGGTCCGCGGTAAGTTTTTCATAATAGCACAGTATAAAAAAAATATATACAAACAAGCACAGCGGGAACTAATCGAAGAGAATCAGCCAGATCGTTTGACAGTATTTTTGTTTGTCAGCTCCAGCGAGGTCAGTTTAGAGGTTGTAAAAGGTTTTTATATATACTCGTTTATACATGGGCACGTAAGCTACACTCACAAATCAATAGGATTAACTTAGTCCGATTAAAAAAGATGACTGCCATTCGCGGAATAGACATCGGCATAAATAGGCCTAAACAGTCAGTACCGTCATTTATCCTGATGTGCAATGTAAGTAGAGTCAAAATGAGTCCACAGAGCTGATCATTCTCTTAGTTATCATAGAGTTGGGCAAGCGCGATAATGATAGGGCAACAACAGTAAGAAGTTTAGCCCTTATATATATACATACATATGTAAGCAGTAGGTGTAACTTCTGTTCGAGCTCAGTTCCGAATATAATAACGATTGGTTGTTAGAATTAAGCAGGATCATATAATTGCTTGTGAGAAGAAGGGGAGGTACCAGACCAAGCTTTTCCTTGTTGGGCGTATCGATTTCTATGAAATCCTATTCATAAGAAAACGAAGCATCCATCCAACATTATTTTGGTAGCAAAGGAAAATATTTCTAACCTTCCTTTTAATTATGTTTAGTCATAATGAGAATTAAACGTTTTGAGAGCTATGCGCATAAATGAATTATCGTCCTATACAGAAGCCGAAAGTGATTCTTTTGGGCCTGTATGCCCTTTGGTTTGCAATGTAAACGAAGCGCAATGTTCTGGAAGTATAATAGACTAGGCCACTTGTCTCGTTCCAATATAGAAATGAAACATTATAATTAAAGTATCTCCCTTCTCTACCCTAAACCCTGCAAGACTACAGCTTTTGTGAAAATGGGGCAGTCTATTTAACAAATGTAGTTGTGAATAGTTCCTTTATTACGCTTTAGCGCTTCTGACTGTTACTAAAAACAGCTGTGCGCACACTTTTTGTGTAACTATAGGTACCCGCGGCGAGCATACCGAGTCCGAGGGTGGCGTCTATGATATTTCGAACAAGAGGCGCATGGGTCTCACTGAGTTCCAGGCGGTCAAGGAAATGCAGGACGGTATCCTTGAGATGATCAAGCTCGAGAAGGCTGCCGGTTAACTGGCGCCTAGTTACGACACCGCCCTGTCTCCGGCAAAACGCCGTGGTCTGGGCACTCAACATCAACAACAGCATCTGCCCGAGCGGTCCGCCAAAGAGACAAGAGATACTATTTACGTAGCAACGGGTTGTACGTAAAAAATTGAAAAAGATCCATCTACAAAAAATACCGCTTACCTATGAATAACCAATTCCTTGGTATATTCTTCAACAGAGGCCGTATCCCGAAGTCACTACAAAAAGCCATATGTATTGGCTAGGCATTACTAACTTGCTTGAGATAAATATGAGCGTGTGATAATTGATGATGTGCTTCATGTTAGAGCAAAAAACCAGGAAAATGAATGAAACACCGAAGGAGAACGCGTTCGCGATTGTCACCACTGCGCGGAAGCGACGTTCGCACTTCATTGACGTCAGGCGTCCGCTGATCTGCTACCATCGTAGCTTGGCCATAGCTCGGTCGTTCAGCGTCACTCAAGTACTGGACTTGCCAAGAGGGCAGTGAACGACCGCGCTAACCTGACCGACATCCAATGAAAAGCGTACTGTCGAACTTCACACGGGTTTGGGAACAACAAAACGTATAATGGCAAAAACAGAAAAATAAAGACGGCTACAAAGATCACTACAGTGACGCATGACCCAACGATGTTCATTTCATCATCGTAGATAATTGTTAATACGGCATTTTCTATATATATATACATAGCTAATGAAGATGGCGATAACGGGAGTTAGCGCTATTATTACTAAACGCTACCAGTGAAGATTTATATTATTGGCACTATATATATATATAGACATCTAATGTATTCATGCGATGATACGACCCTATTGGCGCTACCATACGAACTGCAGTCGACTATTATTTGGCCGTGATTTGTCTATTCTGATGTTCGAAGACAAAAACATATTATCGCTGAGGTCCTACGAGAATTATGAGATTACTACTGATTGTCGAGTAAATGCTGAATTGTACAATATATAAACCGAACGCGTGTTTGCCATTTGCGATTTCTGAGCATGAAAAACGTGAGCTCTAAGTATAGTCGCCAAATTACTTATACGAAGAATATAGCTAGTGGAATCGTGAGAAGAACAAACATTTGAGGAAAGGACACCGAGTAATATCACGAACGATGATATCGCCCAGATAGATGCTAAAAATCATATGTATGACGCCAACATGTCGCACACAGCCTCACGTTTTGTAAGTTAAGCAATGCATAGCTAGTATAAAGGAAGGTTCGAAGACACACGAGAAGACTTCAGAGAGAGAGAGAGAGAGAGAACGAGCGAGAGAGAGAGAGAGAGAGAGCGAGAGAGCGAGACTATTATCAAAGCAAAGCGAAAATCGAACAGCAATGATATGCTTCCGCCTGTTTTCGATATGGAGGCCCGCTGTTTCCAACTATTCGGCGGTATAGATGTTATGCTATATAGACCGGTATGGCCGGAACGGGCCAAATAAGCTCAATATCCTAGAGATCTAACAGTAATAATTATGATGATGGACTATATAACGAGATGATGATAACTAACGAAATAATACAGAAAGAATGGCAGCCAAGCGACGACAACATTACGTAGTTGAATATACATACAGCCGCAATGTTCAACTGGGTCCATGACAAGAGCAACGATTGATTCTAACAACAACAACTAGTAAAAAAAAAAAAAGAAAAAAAAAAAGCATCTACAGTAACGACAGAATCGAAAAACAGTAAGGAGATCAATAAACAATGCATCATCAAACATCATCAAATAATCCATCCTGTCGTTATTGGGTCGCAATAAATATAGATAGGTCGTATAATACTGCTCTAGTCTTTCAGTGCCAATAGATTTTTTTGTATGAGCTCGTGGCAATATACGGAAGGTGGCACGACAGTGCCTCAGATACTGAAGAATCAATACTGGATATATCTAGTTCGTTTTTGTGCAGTTTTTACACCAAAGCAGGCCGAATAAAGTGCGACATTTTCTCTGCAAACACCATACCTTTGCCCTCGATCCTATTCTCGACAGGGATTTCTATTCACCTCAGAAGTTCTAATATTGGCACAATGATCAAAAGCAATAATCGATTTTCGTGTTGCTGAGCGCGCGTTGACATCTATGGCTGAGCGCATGATTTTATGGGCCAGCTAACTGAATCCGGAATTCGCTACTTTTTACCGTTTCGTTGGGCTGACTGGCTGAATCATACGGGATTTGGGCCGAATTATTATTAATCGGTCCTTCTATATTTGTTGTAGGCTTGGCAGTAGTGAGAACTGCTGTTGTCATCGCAATCTCTGTCGCTGATTTTGTTTTCGGGGCTACAGGGCGAACGTGTCGTCGATCAAAATTTCATTGTTTTCACGCATGGAGATTCGTCAACCGGGTGACCCTTGCAACTGGCAAGACCATAGTTGCCTAAACAAATCTTAGAACACAAAAGTACGCCAAACATATATCGCCATATAATATTTAAAATATAAGATCCGAGCACTTAAAACGTTGAGGATAAATAGCTAAGGTTTGTTACGGATCAGTACGTAATAGTACAACAGTTCTGACTATAATGTCATGAACGCTTCTTTTCGTGTAGCGCAATACGAACTTGCCTCAATCTGTATCACTGACTTAAAAATTGGCATACAAAACTAGCCGAGGTAACGTTTCATATAGGACTTATCGTGTCTGATACGCGGTTCTGAGCCTATGTTATCCTAGGTCCTGTTGGTTAGTCACGCTGCTCGATCGGCTTTGAGTCCATGTAGAACTTACGTCTTTCGTTACACAAGAAAGTGTTTTGCCGAACCAGATCCTCACAGCTGACGTTCCGGCTGGCGTTCTACTTTAGGTTATAAAGGTTTTCACCGAAAGTACGTGCTGCCGGAGTATATCGAGTACTTTTAAACGAATGAAACGAACAGCTGCCCTATGAAACAATAAAAATGTGTCCCCAAGGTTATTTGCTTGCCAATGCAATAAGCTAAAATAATAAATATTTTCATGTTTTAGGTCTAGTACGGTTGGTTAGCTCCAAACAAACGGCTGTAGGGGACCTTTGATGCGTTGGAGAGCCGCATCAAGCAAGGTAGCAATGATTGAGCGTAAAAATGTAGGCTTTTTGTACTGACACTTAACGATAGTCACACATACTGCTGTCACTTATCCGTTGGAGACCATTGCTACTTGCGTCGATTTGGTTCCAGTCACGCACATAACACTCAATGTAAGGCTTTAATATGTATATTTTACAAAGTATCTTGGCGTTAGCTGGGCTCGCTGTTCAATCAAGATTCGTAGTCAGTTTTGACGTTGTCACGCTATACGACGTTTACGTAGGCGATCGATGTGGCTGAGTGTCTTCTATAAAGGCTAGAACAATGAAATTAATGCCGCAGGACGCGGCAAGTGTTGGCACAATAGATAAAAGCAGAAACGTCAGGGACGCGACGACGTATTTGCAGTCAGTGGGATGCTGATGCTTCTACTGCGAAAAGCTTCATTGAGACCCGAAAAAAAAACCACTATAGGAAGCGGTCACGTATTAAATCCATTGAATTAGAAAAGGCTGTTTTATTTAGACGATTTCAATACTTCCTGGGGTTCGATTCAATTGAAGCTCTTCAAGTACACAGTCACTTATTAAATATAGGAAGGAGGAAGTTAAAGTCGATTGGGAGGTTTATGCAATTAGATCTGACACTTTGAATTATTATATTAGTAAATGTAGCAAGCCAGCATCAGCGGTAGTCAAGGAAAACCTTATAATTTTAAGAGAGACGGTCTCTGGAAACAAATGCCAAAATCTTAGTCCTAAGCAAATGGTCATAGAATTTTTCTTGGTGTCGTGTCTTTGTGGATAATTTTTATGGCACCTGAACGCATTTCACATGCGGTTATGCTAAGTATTTACTATCAAGTTAAAAAAAAACACACACACACACACACACACAGATTCAGATTCTAAATAGTGTATCGTCTGATTATTCATTTAGCCGCTGTGAGGGGTATAATGCTGTTGCAATAACGCAACGTCCGCTGAAGACTCCAAGTATCAGATAGTTATGAAATCGTTTTTAATAATGTGCATATATATCAGGTTTTATATATTTTTGTACTGACACAGTCAATGTATCACTTACTCACAGCTTCGCGTTGGAATCCAAATGCAGCCTGTTGGACGTCTGGATGTCCTGGGTTCGGGCACAAGTAATTCCGAAAAGTGCCATCAGGATTTTTTATACAATGTTGCTTGCTGTTGTTGTTTTCTTATGTCACTTTCATTGGCAGGAGCAGGTGTAAACGGTTCTCTTTAAAAGGTGATAAGCCTGATCTATTCAAAAATTTATAAATAATAAAAATAATAGTAATGCAGTTGTTTTCCGGTAACTTAGTGCTCAAGACCATTATTTTCACGGATAAAAAGAGAAAAAACCCACCGCTGTTAGGCGTTTTTTTCGTAAATATTGTCGTTAACATTCTCATAGCCACCAAACGAAGTCGCTTAGGAATCATAAGCGGCCGAGCTCACGCCTCGGATTGGCTACTTTCGATAAGCGGCGCGCTTTTTTACGTTTTTCGAAGGTTGTCAGTGTCGAGACTACATGGCTCATCCGTTCCAGCTGGATGAAAAATTATTGTTGCTGTTAATTAATATTAACAGGTATTTTAGTTGGGAGTCGAGAACATATGATCTCGCAAGGTGATATATCATTCCCTTCAAATGAAAACAAATTTCAAGTGACTATGTTCGCTGTATAAATGAACTCTTCTTGAGTGACGAAAGTGTGTGCGTAATTGAAAAACTCAAAAATACTACATTATCACTAAACTTGATTTTCCATACTACGAATGTAAGCTTGAATAACGATGCATGTGAGAAAAAAAACTATCTTTCCTTAATTCCATTCGATAAATTGCTAATACCTGCTGTGTAGTTTCCCGATCTGTTTTTCATTGTCGTATGAAAATGACCTTCGGCAAACGCTATCGGCCCCTTTCTGGTTTGACGAGGCCTAGAAGCACCCGAAGGGTTTTAATATAGGTGTAGGCGTCCGCATATGTTGTTCATTGGTGTACGCGAAACTTTCTTTCCGGTTGTCTCTAACAAGTTTACATGGGTCGACGATAGTAGAGATAACTGAATTATGCCCTTCATTCACAAATCAAGCATTAGTAGGATCACTTGTCATCATGATGCACCTGAAAGATATAGTAGCCTAGAGATTCAGGTAACTCGTGGCTAGTTCTTTAGCGTAGGGTTCTTTTTTCCTCGTTGAAAACAAATTACGCCAAGAGTAAATGGGCCATCCTTCGTTTCGGGGAACTATGCTACATCACGTTAGCTCTCGGCCTGTTTTTTTTTTCTGACCACGAAGCAAGTTAATAACTAATTAGTTAGCAGTTGAGTTTTGCGAATGAAAAAAATCAATTCCACTTCATGTTTCCTCACTTGCTAAACACATCCACCAAGTTTTTAAAGGAAAATATTAAAACATTCATCGAAGTTGGCAAGCTACAGATACTTCAAGTGTTTTGAAAGATCCTTAATACAAACGTTTCGTCTTTTCCTTTCATTTAAGAAACCCTAAACACTTCCTGCCAGCTTTATCAAAAAATGATTACGTTTTTTTGTCTTCAACATTGAAAGAGCTTAGCGATTATCTTGTCAGAGCTGATAATCTAGAACTGTTACATCTCATTTGCGTCTTAGCTTCTTGCCTGCGCGGCTTATATCCAGGAGTTTATATCTTCATTTTATTGAAACCCGGACCACTTTTAATGCAAATATGATTTCTGACCAATATAGTTTAATGTGGCTTTTTACAGACGCCTTTACTTGATGTTCCACAAACTATAGGCCAAAACACGAGTCCACGACTAGCATTACTTGCTATTTATCCGCTTGTCGTCACAATGGCCATATAAAGTAATAGTTCTATAGCCAAGCCCTTTTTAACATGTATTATATACAAATGCTAAGCGCGTTCTTATTTAGCAGTAATTTATTTACCTTGAAATCCAATTGAGCGGATTGGTTTAGAGGTCAACCTCTGACAGATTTACAGAGTAAAACCAAAAACTAATCAATTAATTGCTTTTATTCAAGCCCTACTGTTTATTTGCTAAGTGGTAAGTTATTTTGATAGTGTAAAATATCAATACTGTGATTCGATCCTTTAACGTATACCTTCTCGTTAGACTATTTGCAGACAATTATTACCAAGCATGTATTTAGCTGGTAAGTTTAACGTAATCCTGTTATATAATCGAAAATTTATATAAATAGATATATATTTTCCTCTTTCTAAGATACACATTTATCCAGAAAGTGGCAAGTGTGTTACCGTTCGGTGGCTTCAGCTGGGCGTTCGTAAACATTACGGTAAGTAATTCTCTTATCCTTGTTTATTTATCTTTTAAAGCACACCTTTATCGACATTCGTAAATATTACCTATCCTTGTTTCTCCATATATATCCATTGTCATTGATAGTTTTTATTGTCTAGTTACAGTCGAGGTTCCCGTGTCGTTTCCGGCCCTTTTGAGTTGATTAGCTTGATCGGGGACTAGTTTTAGATAGATTCAAAGATAGAAAAAATCTGATGGAATATGTCAACTGCGTGTCAAAACACTAGTAACGAACACTTTTTTTTTATTAACTATTTAAAAAGTTACATCTAGAGTTAGCCTTTGACCTAATTATCTCTGTTCTGACTTGCAACAATTGTCGCCATAGAATATGCTCTATCGGTCACGTAACTACTGTTTACTTAAACTCACTCAAAGTTACCAATGATGAAAAAAAGGCTTTTAATTGCGATGACGCAGAGATTTATTTTCGCTAGTGATTATTAAAGCATAACCGTAGGTAACGTTAGCTCTTGGAAGTGGCACGACAATTACCATCCATGAGGTTCTTTGTTGGAAAATATTGACAATCACTTCGTAAAATGGACTGAACGATCTCTATTTCCAAGTTTGCCCACACTTTTCGGCCCTCTTTCATTCGAGGGTGAAAGAGTTCAATCGTAAATATTAGTTCGAAGCCGATTATTTAATACCACTCTCTACGGCATTGTGGTGAATATTTCACATTTACCATATGCTCTCTGTATGTGCAATATATTATTATAAATAGGGTGGGTTTCACACGCTTGTAGTATTTCATAAGCATCAGAAATGCAACTGCCAAGCCGTATTGAATCTCTCTCTCTTTCTAGATGTGGTTGTTTTCTGTCGAGCACACAGGGCCAGCAGCTCACATGACAATACCCCGTCGTGTTCGTGAAGATTCTGAAATTGGTTTTCAACTCGGATTGACTTGCCATCACTTCACGTTTCGTGCATGAATCGTGCAGCTTAGAGTGCACGACAAAGTCAAAACAGTTCGGGCCGACATTGACTGTTGACAGGTTACCAATTAATCTGCACGCGTGCGAACGCGAAGCAGCGATTCCTGTCTACTGCTATAGAACAACAGCAAAATTCTACGGCTTTTGACAAACATACATAAGGAAAAGACTTCATGAAGTGATTTTGAGAGACCGCATTTATGCAATGAACTTATGAGCCAGAGCGCGGAGGTAAATTGAGGATAGAATTTAAGTATTTTTCCACTAGCACACGTTCCTAATAACACAAAGCTGCTGAGAATGGTATATGACAACCGCTCAGTACGACATGCCGATTAAGGAAAAGCCGAAGGTTCAAACAAAGTAAGGAGGGTGCGACCAATGTTTATAAATTTGACAAATGTAATCAAAACTTTGTTACGATATCGACCGACGCTACTTGCTAACCTATCTCCAATGACGCTCCTGATTTTTTTCAAGCTGGTCAATGATTCTACCTTCTGGTTGTTGTCTCTTTTGCTAGGGCTTTGTAGTGGTAGTTTATGCAGTTTGCTAATCAAAAAAGATTGCATTAGGTACTACACATCGATAACTCTGCCTGAACTACTCAAGTTATTATATTTTTACATGCTTGTGTATATATGTGCCAAAAATACGCCTATACTCTAAACTGCACAACTACCTTTTCATGATAGCTTGATTGCCTAATTACGGTAAATTTACAAAACCAGTTGATCGATCGATCGAATTGTCAAACTACAAGCACCGTTGGCTTTTTGGCTAACTGAAAATGGCAGTAAGTGCGCAATTATTTCCTGCTATAGACAATGAACAGACTTCATGAGTTCTTTTTATAGTCCTCTTTATTCTATATTATTATTATATAGTTATTTTTTTTATAGCTGTTTTGACAAATGTTTCGTTATAATAAATAATAAGTTCAGTTCAACAATATCAATCGTTAGAGAGAAATTAATATTCGGAGCATGTTCATGTGTAGATATATACTTAGTCACACTGCTGCCAGGATAGAATGTCGGTCCTCATAGCTATATGGATATATATCACGTATAGTCGCAAGCATTACTCATTTATATTATTTGAACAAATGTCATATCCATTTGTTTCCCTCAAGCGCACAAATAGACACAGATATCATTTTGTAGCTGCCTTATTTTCCCTGATACTTAGAATCAATCAGGCATAGTAATCCGTGCTGGCATTCAAAATAGAACAGATGCTGTTTAGCCCGTATTTGACAGAATTTATTGTGAAACTTTGGTCATTGGAACTTTGAATTTTTAGAATTTCACAGTTTGTATGAGTAATACTTTGTTAATAAATTTAACCAATCCTATGCCAATATATTTCACACGTCAGAGCCAGAAAAATGACAATAGAAAAAGTAACTGAATGCCCATCTTTACCATTGAATACCACAGGAGAAATTTCCGAATTTTTAAAAGTAAATGGCCTTTATCACCTGAATACATTACCTCAGCGGTATTCCTTAACGATAAATGGTAGCAGATGGTTCCTGTTCTCGTATATTGTTCGCGTGTGTCGTTTCTATTACGGGAAACCCATTCTACAAAAAAGGCTAATCCAGTTTTCCACCCATGTCTTGAGTGGTATACGTCTACTTTACGACAAATATAAGTTACATTTTATCAATATTTTCGTTTCTACAAGTTCCCTGACAAATATATAATGTCATAAGATTTACGTAGTTTCGAGCAGTTTCTTCGACATATCGGCTCACATGTTCACAATATGCATCAGTTACAATTGTTACCATTACTATTATATATTAATATTATTAAAACGGCTAGTATCTTTGCCCTAGAATCATGACAGAGCTCTCTCGTTGACATTCCTAACTGACATATATATATACACGTACACACACATATACACATAGGCTGTACAGAAATGTTATAAATACGTTGTAGTTAGTATCCACTATAATATGCTGTTAGCGACCGTGACTGTTATTAGCCCTTTATGTCCCTAATCGTTCATTGAAACACATTAAGCTCTTAACTATATACGAATATTTTTTTGCAGTGATATCGCATCGCGCGCATACTTGGTTATCTCACAGTGCAGGGCACAACTCGTTCAGTTCACGTATGGGTATCTGTGTCCTATAAGTTTGAAAGTTTCAAACTAACAATGACGTATTGATGGCTCAGACAATACCGAAAAATTGCAATACTACCTTAGCTTTCTCATATTTGTACTAAATAGATTGCTCCTATACGAATAGATGACAGCCAGCCAAGCGTCTTTTCATAACATCGACAACCATTTTGTCCTAGCCGCTTATTGGTGCTACATGGGTATGCATGCCTATCACTGCTTAATATCCGAGTGCACCTAGACAGCCATGTTGGTACACGATAGTAGAGAGAAAAACGCAATAAAGTTGTTTATCGTCTACGATTCTCGTATCGTGTTGTCTAAGATAAGACCAAGCATATTTTGATGTCGGTTAATTGTTTTCTCAGCGGAATCACCGAGAAAACATTTCACAATTTCGTGTAATTTTTGTTAATAGATTTTATTTTGCGGGTAAAGTTTTCTAAATTTAATATCTGTTATCCAATTGGCTTACTGCTTACATTTGATTAAAGTACAATTTTGAGATATGCAAAGTCTGATTTACCACTGTGAGCGTCCTTCACCAAATATGGTATCTTCTGATCGACTTCTGTTGGCATTTTGCAATGTTACCTTCTTCTTGTTTTTGGCAAATGTGTACGGTGTTTGACGTTTTCAGAATCGCTTTTTAGGCTGGTTTCAACTCACTTGTTTCCGTGCCCCACGGTAAAGTGTGTACTCGTATACATAGATCAAACAGCTATCACTATCATTTTCTGTTACGGTAGAGCCACACAGACTGGACTGTCTCTGTGTATCTATCTGATACTGATGATAATGCACTCGTTATAAAGAGATCTAGCATGTGTTATTCGCACGTGTGTTATATACTGAAGGCAATAGAATAAATGGCTTACTCATGTATCGAAATGGTATATCCTAGTGTGCTTTAGAATAAAAGCGTTCAGAGCCACATTTGACACAGAGTGATTCGCACACACGTTTATAGTAAGGGCCCAAGAACATTATAACAATACTTAACTCACTTAATAAGTGGAAGAGCAGATCTAAGAAGCTGCAGGTAAGCTTTCCCAAGTTGCAAGCGCTCAAGCATTTTTTTATCAGCTGATAAGTTCTGATATTCGACTTTATAACTTTAAGGGAGCCAAAACGCGATTCATTATAATACAAAGTAGTACCACTAGTTCAAAGCTTTTGTTTTTCATTACGGTTCGACCAAACTTTCTCGCCCAATGTTTGGCCACTGCAAACGGTCCACCATGATATATTTTTTCTGGTAATGCAAACCGCCCCCTATATATAGTTTCCACAGAACTTAACTCTTAGTTTCCTTTGCGCGAATAAAACTACAGCTACAGAAGCTAAAACAAATAGAAAAAAAAAAACAAGAAAAACGTTTGCATCCAGTGTAGTTCCTAATGTCCATGTTACAGAATGCTGCACACACGAATATTACCTATATTCACTAGACATTTGGCTAAATATATTCCGCAGCACGGAATCGAAGACAGCCTGTTTCTAACAATGTGTTAACATAATTTCATTCATATGAAATTCAACTTCGCATTGATCAGACTCTAAGCGAACGCCAAGTTGACGAGCGTTGTTTATTTCTTCGTTAACTCTGTCATAGCATCACTTCTTCATGTAGTAGTTCTCTCATGCTCCGTAGTCTGGTAGAGCTTGCATCTCTGTAGGTAGGGCATTCTTGTCCATCAACGGCGAAATAGAGTCAGTACGAAAAAATTCCGACGAAACCTAAATAAAATTTAGGCTAGTCAAATATATGATACGGTAAGTAATGTAATATAATGATTGCTGGACAGAAGTGCGCCATGATACCACCGGCCAGAGCCAGCTAATGTGCTCAATTTAAATAGTAATTTATTAGGGATACATGCTCGTCGACTTTTTTTGGTCCAACAGACTACTTTTAGGTTTTCAATACTTACAGCTACCTTCATGAAAAATCCTAGACAAGAATGGGAAACCTAAGAATTTTCGTAAAACAACACGAGGCTTCAGGCCAGGTTTTCTCAATGTAGTGTTACGATAGAACGGTTTAACACACATATGTATTTTGGTTGAAATAGGTATAACTCTCCGCAATGCAATATTGACATACTGCGCAAAAGCTTTACGTACGAAAGAATATAATATGGGAACCCTTCTCTTTTAAGGATTCCCTGTTGTCCTTGAGCCCTTAAGTGGTCCGCTAGTCCATATACAAAATAGAACATCGGTCTTATTTCACATTGTAACAGTCTTTTGCCTCTTATTATATGTATAGTTTGCTATTAGGAAAATTGTTATATGCTGAGTGCAGAACAAACGAATTTTTGACGCCGACTTTCTATTCACGCAAAAGATTGCACAAGCAACAAAGTCTGGGCACGATTAAGACCCTATCATATAGAAATATAGGCTCTTCTAGTTTAAAAGCCGCTCAAGACAATCCTGTCGGAGTTGAAAAGTTGAGTAAAATGTGCCTTTCGACTTACCTAATCATATCATGTTGGCACTCCCGGCTATAGGGTTTTTGCGGTACACGCAGCACCTCAATGGGAGTTGTTCCGGCAGCTTTTTGATGTAGACAAAATAGGACGAAGTAACGTGGAAAGCGCTTTTTTGTCTCTAAAATTTGAGCTCAATATGAAATGCCGATGACGACAGCCTTTATAACAAATAAAGAGCTTGATATCTGATCAAAAACAGAAAAATGTATTATTTTCTCACTCTAACATTAGTGTAATTTTTGTATTGTCAAAAAAAACAACCAATGTTGTCGTAGCGCAAGCCAAAAGCCGACCAATTTGCTAAAAAAAAAAATAAAATCAATACAGCAAATGTTCGAAATGACGATTTTCATCTAATTTATTATGATCAGGTATTTTTCCCACGCACTGAATCTTTCTCGCTTTCTTTTCATAGCTAATGAAACATTTTCTAGACATAATTTATACAGGGTATATCTGTATGTGCTTGTATAGATGACTATTCAAGGGTAAACGCGAGGGTCTGGTAACGTTATATGTATATGCGTGAATTCTAATTTTTTAAAGTGATGTAATATTTTCCTTGAATATAATTGTCAGTTATTACATAGGGTCTTAGCTAAAATAGAGTCAACTCGCAACTCAAGAAGGGGGACAAGGTCTTCGCAGTTTTTCGTTGATGTGGCTATGTATGATCGCATTGGTCGTAATCCAAATTCAGGTGAGCTCTTACAAACGATTTGAACTTATACAGTGGCGTATGTACACTCTTGGCTTTGATCATTCATTCGTCCGTACACAGTGTAACAGCATTACAATCCATTACTAGTCTCTATCATAATTATATTTAACCTTAGAAACGATCTGATTTCGCTGGCAGTTAGCCGCAGGACAGGGTGTTACCAGACAACAATGCTTTGTCATTCCTACGTGCAATGAGCATATAAAAATGAGGGTTGGCAATATATTAGTAGCACAAACAGCTACACATTCTATTATTTCGCTTCGGCGACAGGAAGGCGTTCCGCCAAAATGGGGTTTCTACGCAGACTTTAGAGTCAGTAATTTTCGTTTAATGTTGTCTCACCAAATAGGTTAAAAATGTATCTTTTGGCACATTAAAAGATTAAGTTTTACACGGTCTACTGGAGGACAGATGCACTACTCTTAAACTTAAATCCTGTTCCGTACGAAGTTATGAACGTACACGAAAATTTAGGTGTATCACCCATGAACTTATAAAGCCAATAATAAGTTGCGTGCCTTCACCTGATTAATGCAATTTCCCAGCGATTTTAACATGAAATTGCTGTTGTCAAAATATTTCATCCTTTTATTACCGTCTATTACTATACTCACGTAAGACGCATCACGTCTAAGCAATGTTCATTTAAGTTATGTGAAGAAGTGTCCGTAAATTCTCATCGTTTAGAGTCTTACGTACCTATATATGGCTTTTTCGAAAAGAAATCTTTCCTTGAATTTTATTATTTCCAACACGTTTTTTTTTGTACAGTTATGTCTACACCAGACCAAGCCCTCTCTGCACTTCGCTAATCTCATCCTTGCGTTGTCTGTTTTCTTTATGTGTATTCTACGATTTCATGCCATACCCAAAAAGCACATAGTATCCCCTCAGGTAACGCACCGCTGTGTCAGTCAATCACCGTTTATCTTCACCTCTTCAAAAATACAGTATCAACCAACAAAGCAGTTCATCCTTTCATTGTGTAGTAAGGGCAGCGAAAAACAGATTAACCGCATCTCAGCAGAGCGGACCATCTCCATGAACACGCACATCTAGCGAAACGTCAAAGCTACAGCGACTTGTCGGCCGCTGAAACTGCTAATCCGAAGAAGTTTCGTTCTCTCTTTTCAGGCAAGTTGATGTGGATGAAATCTTCGCTCGAACAGAAAGGTTTTTTTCTTAGGCTGCTTTTAAACCTTACGTAGGAATTTCTAGACTGTTTGGTGTTTGGTCCTCGGTCCTTGGTACACTTGAATATCGTTGACCTCTTCGGGCCTGACAATTTCACCGGAAATTCCTACAAAAATTTGAATCAGCAGTGCTGTCAAGAGACCGTTACATATCGACAGTAGCCAGTGAAGAACAAGCAGCATGCGAAGGCTTCGGGCTAGCTCTCACCTTAATAGCTTTTCGCCAGACTATCGAGCCACGATCAAAGCGCCCCTGTCGATCGCCACTAACTACTACATATGCTTCTTCGCGGTTTTCTTCGGTATCGTCTCGATCGAACGTTCATCATTGCTTCTTTGCATCATTTACAGATACTTTTTTACATTTCACTTTACTAATCGCCACATTGTCAATTCGCTGCTACCTCCGTTTTCCTAACGAACGCCAGAAATTTCCATTACAGTCCGTTCATTGTTCCTATACTCATAATTAATAAGCATGTACATATATTCGTGGCGTTTAAATATTATTACACGTATTTAGAGAAGAGTTCTTATTCAAGATGCAAATGTATTGCATTCATAGGAAAAATCCTTGTTACTACCATTTTGATAGTTGCAGCCGCTGTCCTCAATGCAATAGCGTTCAATTGGTATTTATTGTACAGTTTTTTTTTTTGTCGTTCATTATCTACTTTGACACTCTGCTGGCAGACATGGTTATTAATATGATATTAATAATAGTAAGTAACATTTATTAGTGCCTAGTTTTTCTCCTTACTTAATGGAAAAAATAATAGACTGTGCCACAGATAAGACCACTTCGTCCATTGTCGTTATTCAACGTTTCTATAACTGTCAATACAGTTGCCACTATAGCTCAACGTACATCACCTTTTCGTCAGTCTTCACTAATCTTTCTTTGAGGGAAGGAAGAAATTTTGATACATTTGATGTTGCACGAAGACCATCAGCTTGCTTCCTCTCATGCGTTATCCATATATATATATATATATAGAATTAATATTGGCTGTCGTAATTTTATCCTGAAGCGCGCATACTAGCCACGAGTAGTCAGCGTAATAGTTAACAGCATTGTCGGCGTTGTTCGTTAAGGATGCCACTCTCGAGCTCTGTGGCGATGTCACCGATCGTCGGATTGTTGTATCGGAGCGCGTCGTTGAGAATTAGTCAAAATAGCTCTACGCTTACCGCTATTATATTACATACACCTCGCTTCGTGATTTCAATACACATTCTCTCTGTCGTACAGTTAGTCATTGTACAATTGTTTATCTTCTGCTATTGCTCATTTGTCTGCCATCAAGTCTTATCAGTCAACGCTGCTGTTATCACCTCTGCGAAAATGAAATCGCGTCAAATTGTACGGCGAGAAGCTTCCAGCGCGAGCCCGCCGTCGGCTATTTCATAAACAACAACAAAGGCACCACCGGCCAGCAGTTCAGTACCCCCCTGTCTAACTTGGATCCTGTTCGCTTACAGCCTCGTTTCCTCTAATAAATTCTGGAATCGTTTTGCAGTCCATCTGTAATTTTCATCTTTTGCCTGTTGTTTGTATTGCAATAATAACTGTGATTGTTTTTGTTCTTTTGCCACCTGCTTCATCCTGCATGTCGAATCATTGTCGACCTCTATAAGCGTCATCGCTTTAACCACCTTGTAATAGCCCTTTCTTCGCCGTCTATGTTTGTGTGTGTTTTGTGGTTGAGGTATCGGGATCGGTGTTATTGTTGACACTGCGGGACACGCTACTGCATAGCTGGCCGGCAGCTTGGAATAGACATTGTGGACGTCCACCTGTTCCTTGTTGCCTATTCTAGAAGTAGTGCTAGTACTATCAGCGTTATCGCAGTCGCTACATCTTCGCATTTTAGGCACGCTGTTGGCTATCGCGTCAAACACAAGTGTGGTACTGCCACTGCAATGGCAGCTTCCGCTGCCCAGCTCGACACTGTTCCTACTGTGAACAGATTCCCCATGTGTATCTGGCTGCTGATAGTGATCGAGGACGATTGTAGCAATTGGACTTTTGGTGATAATCATCTGCATCGGGTCAGTGGTGACAATGCCGTGCAGGTCACGCTGCAGCGACAGGTCTCCCCCTGCGGGGTTTGCGACGGAGGCCTCCCTGCTAGGAGATCCGCGTACGGGGCAACCAACGCCTGGGCCATGGGAGAGGCCACTCGTATTGCCGCGGGACCGGGCCTGTCACGTTGCCTTCGCAGTAACGGAATATCCGGAACCACCAAACCCGACTTAGGTAGCTGAGGGCGCTTTGCGAGGCTAGATGCGCCTGTTTTAACGAATTTAAAACAAGGTAATGATAATATGATTCAGTATGTTGGCCGTACAATGAAGGTTGTCGTCGTAGTTGTTGCCGTCGCCGTCGTCGTCGTCGTCGTCGTCGTTGTTTTGTTGCCCGTGGTTCGCACGATGTAGACGAAAAGACGTCACAGGAAACAAAAGTCCGCGCCGATTGACCGGAAAAGCAAACATTAGCATTATGTTAGTGAGTTGTATCCGCTAGCTCAACGCAGACAGGTATACGGGAATATTCTGAGAGAACGGAGGCCCTTTGCGACAAATCAGCTTGCCACGTCTCTTCGATTTCGCTAAAACAGGTCGCTGTGGTCTATGTGTCAAAAAAACATGGCGTGTCTAGTAAGAAAGTTGCATACGAAAGCGTATATTTTATACAGAGACGATTCCAACACAATAAGTGACCTGTGAAAATTGAAATCACCAGTGCCAATGAACTTAATCTGCTATCCACTAGAGCACTCGGGCGATCTCCCAAAACAAACGCTAATATTCATATTGCATAGAAGTAGCAATTAATAAGAGTAGTAGTGTTAACCGGACTATTGTTAAACAGGCGCATTCTAAATTGTCAGATCATGTCAGAACACACATAAACACATTGTGTTAGCAAATAACGGGTAACAGTATAGCGCTGCCGCCCAAGTACAGATAGCCACTTTATTAAACCTTTTCGTCGGATACACTGTCCTTGACGAACTGGTGATTAGAAATCTCTTGAAGAACCATGGTACTATTTACCGACATACGTACGAGGCAACGTACAAAACTTAAGCAGCTGAGTTCTAAATAGCCAGCGTGGTGGCTGTGTTTAGGAAAAGTAATTTAGGATAGTACGACCTTTCAACACAGAAACACGTTGCACGCAACCCGGATAAACCCGGCTGGGCTATCAGACCGAGCTCCACCCTGTCCGGACTCCACCCGAAACGTTCCCCGGGGCTATTCCCATGAGAGAACTCACTGCGAAAATTCCATCACTTCACTAGTTCATGGATACCAAACTAAATATTACTTATTATAAACGTCATCCTCGCCTGCACGAACCGCAACCTACCACACCGATAACAATGAGCTCTATAGAAGAAAATCACAATTAAGATGGCCACTAAGAGAATGACGTAGGTCATTCGGAACGTTTGAAACCTATCGTCGTCTGCGCCGGAGTATCGAAATATTCGTTTGGTTATACAACGAATGTCTATGGTTATACACCAACCGAATGCACGCGGATAGCACCTGCTCAATGTGTACAATTTTCAGGACAATTTTTTCTATCACGCATAGCTTCTTGCTTAAAATTCACTAATAGCGGGCTCGGGTTAACGTATGTGCGTGGCTTGACAATTGTATATCTAGGCACTTCGTGTAGCGTGGTTATATATCTAAATGTAAATGAGAGGTATTCTTGACCGTCTATAAGTAGGTCAATATTTCTCAAATGGTTGGCAGTCGTTGCCTTAGCGTCGGTAAGTCTGACCCCGTAAAGAACAGCTAGAAACAACTTACATAGTCTTAACTATAAGTGTTCAAAAAGCAACTAAGTAAAGTTGAGGGTTTTTCGAATTATTTCATCTCGATACTCATTAAAAGGTAGTTTTGATGCCAGCCAATTCAAATATAAGGTTGCGTTTGAAAATGGCTGGTCTACGAGGAAACCTCTGGCGTAATAGAACCGTACAGCGTGTCCAGTTAGGCTTAGGTGTGATTGAATACAATTTTCACCTCTGATAATTGCCATTTTTACTCCATTTAATCCCTTTCCATTTTGCCGCAACCCAATAACAAGGATGCCAATTCAATAGGGTCTACCTCATCGCGTGTGAGAAGCAAAATCAGCTCACGCTACCGATAGCTATACGTAGATCAATTATCGTTCCGCTTGAAAGTGGTCCATTCTGCACAACACTGATCACAAACGATTTTAACTCAGACGCACTAATGAACAATTGAAATTTGTCTAAACTACATATATACGTAAAGTGTATAATTAGGATCAACTAGAATATGCTTGTTTAACACTCGTTTTGCTATTACGTAAGGACCGCCAAGGTCATGTTGGAAATGAGACAACGTGCCTTGTGACCTCGTTTCCAGATAACCTGGGAGACTTATAAAAATTTAGAGGTGATAGCGGAAATAAATGTTACTTACGTTAAGTGCATTAAATTACAGCATACTTATAACATAGCTTCGTGAAAGTGTGCCTCTGTGCTTAACGTAAGAGGAGAATCATGCATGCAATACATGAAGATTTTAAAGATCCAAACAAATTTTCGAAAAGCGTCTTCATTTAATAAGCCCAAAGAACTTTAAATTGCTTCATCATAAAGGCAACATCTTGTACCGAATACGCCATGTTTCCAATCGGGTTTAACGCCGATGTTGTATCAACTAAAACGAACATGTTTGGCAAACGCAAGAACAAAACTTTAGATACGTTATTTCTAAATTATTTGGTCATCCTAGACCAACGTCGGGGTGTCCTTCACCGCTGATGTGAAAAGTACCCGTTAGGTGCCTTCTAAACGCCAACTGAGAGTTCGTTCGGCAACGTAGTCTTAGACGACCTTGCATTCGTTATAAACGGATATGTAAAATACGCAAATTGATGTAGTGTAAGATTCGTCCTGCAGTACGTCGTGATTTCCGTAAATGGTTTCTGTCGTTACAACGACGCGTAGCTATTCTAGGGAACATTAACCAACTCGTCTCTCTCTATACAAAAAGCAACGTATACGCAAGTCCTAAGCCAAATTTCTATTTACGCATTTGGCAGTCCCAACCGTTGAAGGCTTCATAAGTTCTACCGCAGATAGCTTTCCCACTAAACTAAAGTATTGGCCTTCGTCACTGACTTAAAGCTAAGGAAAATACTATTAAACGAAAAGGAAACACATTATTTTTAAATCATTTTGAAAAATCAATCAAGGCATAATCATAAGTTGTAAGAAGTTGAGCCTCAGTATTGCAAATGTTATGAATCGAAAATTTATAAGGAGACTTTTTAAGCCTTGATTTGCTTTAATGCTGAGTGAACAATCTATATAGAGTAGGAAGATTTAGAGGTAAAGGGCCAAGAAACTATGGAGAGGTTAGCACATTAGGGCGTACTTCGGGGAGCTGTGCCTGCATGCCTGACATACACAAATTTGTGCCTAGTAACTATATCCTCTAAAAACTGTGTTCGCGCCGGTACTGTTTTAACTGTACTGGTTTAACGGTACTGTATAACGAAACCGTGAATACTGCCTACTAGCTTGTCAAGATTATCTGCC
The DNA here is from genome assembly GCF_002532875.2 of Varroa jacobsoni. NCBI lineage: Eukaryota > Metazoa > Arthropoda > Arachnida > Mesostigmata > Varroidae > Varroa > Varroa jacobsoni. The sequence continues at coordinate 548,233 of NW_019213123.1, forward strand.
GTTTTCGTTACTTCGCGCTAAAAACGAAAGTCGACCTGACTGAATCATGTTTAATGCTCGTATGATCTAGCATTGCTTCGAAGTGAGAATCATTTCCTAAATAAAGTCTCTCTCAGACTTTCAAATAATTTCAAGAAATCAGTAAATCGAAATGCACATAATATGACGGAAGACGGTGGGGATAGCTGCATTGAGTAATGGCGGCAAGATGAGAATACTATCTTTATCTAGATGCGATAGACAAGGATATTCAACAACGTTTTACAGTTATCTATAAGCTACCTCGAGTAACGTTAGATGCAGGTAACAACTGCACCAGCAACGTAACAATTCAATTAAGCCGAAATTGTCGGCCAGTGTATGAACATATTACTCGAAAGAGGTAGGTGCAGGGATAGAACACGCTCCCGATGGCAGATTTGTTTTCTGAGGCTATTCACAACACGGCGAGAGGAAAAAGGAAGGAAAGATGATGCTGTTGATTAAGTGATGGCTCATGACAACAGCCGTCACGACGGGGTAACAACAATGCTGGTCATAAGTGACAAACACTTTACCTCGACGTTGTCATCGGTCGCCTGAGGACGATTGCAATTCCGGTCCGATATGTTGTTTTCTAATACAACAGAATCGTTTGACTCGTCGTGATTGCTGTACCGCTGGTAGACACGCGCACGTCCCGATCCGTGAAGTGTTTGCTCAGCCGACTGCGGACTGTCCGGACCCTGCGACCCGTTATGGCTCGAATCTTCGTCGCTAGCTCTGGGCCCATCTTCATCGTCCATCTTTTTGCCGGTGCAAGCTAATATTCTCGACACATCGATACAACTCCCTTTAAGGGCTGGACAATTATTCGTCGCTGATTTGTCGTTGTTGCTGTTGACTGATTTGGCCGCACCTCCGCGGAGGCCGCTACTTACCTTGCTTGACTGCTGGGCTGCGCAGAGGGCGTGGTAGATCCAGAAGACCCTTGTTGTAACATAGTAACCTAGAACCACGTCGATCGTGTAGTGACCCCTCGCCAATAATACGCAGAAGATCCCGATACTCGATGTGCAAAAATAAAGCAGATGCAACACTCGACAACGCTGAGGCGAATATTCTTTGACAATGAGGTAGCACAACGTGAGAATGAGCGTATGCCCCGAGAAGATGTAGTCACCACAGTACGTATGATGACCGTTTATCGATAAGCCGAATCCGGAGAACAACGTTAGGACACGTGACGCAATCAAACCTAGCGTCGTGTGATTCGATTTCGGCGAACAGAAGTATGTTTTCGACGCCATCGGCACCTGTGTGACAAACATGGTCAGCGCTCGCATCGCATACAGGGCGCCCATTATTACGCATATCCGGCGGAAGACAATCCACCGGTATCGGTGCAGAATGATTAGCAATACGCACGACCATACCGAGGCGATAATGATGATCTCGGACACCTCAAGCGCTTGATCAACGACGGGGAACTGATCGAAGAAGATGTCAGGTAAAGGCGGTACTTTCGTTCGATCCGGGACGCGATCGTGGATGAACGCGAGCACGACCAGGTTGAGCAGGAGGCAGAACACCGCAAAAATGCACGCCAGTAGCGTTTTGCATTTCTCCGGCTTATACCTTGGCTCCGCGCGTTCCGGCGCGGGCAGAGGTATTTGAATGATCGCCGTGGTGCCGTCTGGGCTCTTCTCCCTACGAGAGATGCCGTTGTTTGTGGGACAGTTTTGCGGGGTTTCGCCGCGCAACAATGGCCGCTTCTCCTGGCTGGCTCCACAGCACAGAGGATCTCCACCTAGCGAATGGGGTCCGTTTAGCGAAGACATGAGGCAGCCGTCGCCACGGAATACTCGTGCGAGTACCACGAATTGGTACGCTTGAAAACGTGTCGTGGTGGGGGCGAGAGGTAACAACAACAGACGACCGACGTGGTCACAGGGCTCCTTGGCGACATCGCAGGGCTCATCCTGTAAAGACGAACAATAAAGGCGGAACAGGTTAGAAAGAAAAAATGTTATAGAACTTCGTCAGGCAAGATGGTGGCGATTTTGTTGCAACACCCATCACTAGTTATGAAAGCTAAACTTCACTTTTGCTTCACTTTCAGACCAAAGCGCATCGTTGATCAGTGCGTTACGCGGAACTAATAGCTCAGTGTCTAAAGCGTTCTAGCGTGCACAGCACCGCTCAGGTGACTAAGCTACAGCCGTAGAGGTTGTGAAAAGTCGTAACAGAATTAGGCGTTTTTTTTGTTATATATATCATAGATAACCGGTCTTGACACACGGAAGAAACTGAAAATATGATGAAGATTATTAACTTTACATCTTTTATTGTTGATAAAGCCGAATTTAACAAAGATAATAGTCAGAGAAAACTGCTCACATTCATTCGGTTTTACAGCTAGCTTATATGCATTTACTTAACTGCAAAGCAGACACACTGCTTGATATGATTGACGGTGAGCTTTACAATCACACAACCCATAAAGAATGGCCCTCAGGACCGTACGCAAATGACTGAAGCAGTAGGTAGTCCTGCCATGCCAGATTTTGTCGCCTTGATGCGTAACTGTTTTGCACAGCAGATACAGATTTCGAATATTGGACAAGATGAAAATTGCTGGATGCGTGCACGGGCACTCGGTGCTACGCATTTTACTCAGGACCCTCCAAGAAAACACGAATTTACCTTTGCCGACCGTACAGAATCGGTTCGTATTGAATCGGCATCATTAACTAGGTTATATGGCAACTGAAATACATCAGTTAATAATTACATCAATAATAACAAACAGCACGTAATTTTGATCGCACCTATAATGGATCAGTGTGCAGAAAAGCGCTTGAATAACACTTTGCTTTCAAGCTAGCTACCCCGGAACCCAGTGCTTAAAATGTTACAGAATTAACGCTTGCATAATGTTCTTCATAAAAATGGAATTTGTCTCGACCGATGTTTATCTGAAACAATTCATCCCATTTCAAATATTACTTCAGAATGAGTTCTTCATTTTTGAATAATTGCATCAATCATAGCTTTCCGTTACACAGTCAACCATGAACCTTTGCGCTCGAAAATCGAGCAGCTCAATCATTCGCGCTTTGCTCAATCCGAGGTGCCCCCGTACTGAGTTTTCTTCGGAAGCAATGCTTTTCCCGCATGCTTTGTTTTGGTATCAGTCATCGTAGGACTTATTAGTTTTAGGAATAGTCAGAGTAGGTCTTAGGAAAATATTCCTAAGACCAACAGCAGCAAATGTCCTATCCATTGATGACCTGAATAACGGTCGAACCATGTAGTTAGCAGAAAAACAAGCGTCATATATTAGCCCTCACCAATCGCATGTTGGTGTCCCTATAGCAGTGTCGTATAATTGTCGTACCCCAGCGCGATAGGAATTACACAAGCGGTTTACTTTGCTTCCACTAAATATGGTTATGTGAACGGACGGTGTGTAGAGCAATACAGTTAAAAATATATGGCTGAAACAACTTTTCACCTAAGTTATTATCAGATCCATGCTTTCTCCTAAAGTTTGCAAGGCGGCGTGCTACCTAAAAATAAAGCAGTAGTAGGACGCTGTCGACTGGCCGCTAGCGCAATGATGTGCCACATCTGGGATACAAAAAGATAAGGTGGTATTATCTCAAATATTGAGCTCTGTTTTCACAGCTGTGGAAAAGTTGTCATGATTATAGTGTGCTGGCTCTTAGTTCAGTTACTGAAACCACTCCATATATCGCAACGCGACAGCATTGTCCCTATATTCTAAAGCGAAAATATAATAACATTTTTTTAAATACTATTTTTAGATTTTATTTTTTCACCTTAGCGTATTTAATCAACTATCCAACAAGTTATCCACGTGTCAGCCGTAAGCCAAAATCAACCGAAAAAATTGGAAATGCTCGTTCCACATTAAACCCAGTTGTCACAATTGTACAATACACCTGACATATTTTACCGAAGAGGAAATTATGCGTCTCTGTACTTACAATGGATCTAGTCTTATTATGAATTCGATTTTATGTTTCGTGACACAACACTGAACCATGATGTTCCTGCACGCCTCTTTAAGCGAAATGTGTCCGCTTCATTTTAATGCATTGAGCCACTTCTTTTCATCGACAGTTGACTGCCGAGTCAGAGAGTCAAGCAAGGCTGATCGCGGCTTGCTTCCGTTGCTCGGACCTAGCGCCTAGACGCGCTTTTCTATGCAGAGCGATGCTAGTAGAACTAGTTTGTTTCATCCGAGTCTCTGAAGTAGCAGTTCATCCATTGGATATGCGTGTCTCGCGTAGCTGTTCTACATACAGTTCTAATCTTCTGTCTCATAGCAATCTATAATAGCCCACAAAATAAGAATGCTAATGAGAGACAGAGCGGAAGATCGAGGCAGATCCCGTTTGCGCCTTCACTTTCACATACATCCATCTTCCTGATGCTGTCCTGATTATACAAACCGACATTATATAGTGATAAAAGAATAACAGCGCAATAACAATTCCTCACGTGGCTTGTGTACAGCACAGGATTTACCGATAAATCTCTGCTACTCTGAATTTGATGCAGTTACAGTGTAGCCGTTGGTTGTTTGCTGCTTGGCCACGGCAGACGGCCGGCGCTGCATAGACACTCAAAGGCAACATAACTTCTACAAAGAACATGCAGGTAACTGTAACAGAGCAGCTGTAGGGTGCAAAGGAAGCGAGATCAGCAGGGCCGATTGCGTGACATTTGGTGCTATTCGTCTGTACCTGCGTAAAGTGCCTGATCCAGGCCACGACTTAGAGTGAGCGATAGCAGCTTCCGGCCAGTCAATACTCAGAGAGCCAATGTCGTACCAGAAGCAGCTGCGATTTCTAGTTTCATAAAGGAGACCTTACACTTCGTTTTCTCCCTAATTCCACCAGTATCAACCTTAAACGTTCGCAACTGCTACAACGAATAACTGTTACCGCTTATGCAGTAACGCTAGCAGTGGCTCGCGCCTACCACACATCGCTTCTGGCGCGTCCAGCGTCATCTCATCCGCAGCGTCACTGACCGACCGACCGACCGACCGACCGATCGACTGATTCCTTGTCAAAGTCAGTGTCTGTTCACAGACACAGATAAAGCATTGCCTTCAATTGACCTCGCTAGATGGTGCCGCAGGTTTAATAGCACCCCGAAAACATAACAGATGGCGAGGACCAGATTTTCTGTGTGTGCTGTCATTGGTTCGTTAGCTGCCATTGGTCATGACCACACAACAGCGAACTTGAAAAGGAAGATACGAGAAATAAATAAATGGGGCGAAAACGACGATACAAAAGATCGAGGACGAAAGAGTTGTTTCAACAAAAATAAGATATTTATTATTATTAAATATTCTAGGCAATCCACTTACTTAGATATTTTAAATATACTAAAAATGTGAACGATTATACTGGGTTTAGCCTATAATTGCCGCTCTTGGCGCGTCAGCAAATGACAGCGCTGTTAGAGGAACAGTGGCGACCTCTATTGAGGCGTAAAACTCAGAGAGACGGGGACGGTGGAGTCGATAGAGAAGCGGTCAGTCTAATGTCGTTTTTCTAGATCCTTCCAGGTCAGTACAATGCAATCCATTGTGTCTATCGGTAGGAGTTGTCGATTGGCATCGATTTGACCTCACGATAGCAAATCCACAGGTGTATGTTGAAACGCAGAAATTCACACATTCCATATCACTTGACGACATACACAAACACAAAACACTCTGCTGGCCGATACCATAAGAGAGCGGTTGCTAGGCCTTTTCTGCTTAGCGATCCACTATAGGTAACCACACAGAACAGACGCACCTCTGAAATAAAGCCACTTCTTCCCACATATTACAATAGTCAACAGACAATTCGTGTTTTAGAGGGGCGAAGGACAGCAAAGTGCTGAATAAAATGTTACCACCGCTATCAACTGCCAGGCAACCTTGCCACCCATCGATTGCAGCGGTCGTTATCTTTGCCGTTGTTGTGGTTCTAAGCAGCAGCTGAATTGGTTGTTAGGATGATCAGTTGCAGTACCAAGTGAGCGGTATTGGCCTCTGACGGAATCCGTACATTGCCACCCAACAGAAACCCAACAAATTTGACATCGGTGCGAGCTGCTAATAGGCCGATCGACAGGCCCACAACAGACAGCGAACGATCGAGCGGCTGTAGATAGGCAGAAGTCAGGGTCGCGACAGACAACGACAAAGCCAAATTGAATGTCACGCTAGCTTGAGAGTTCACTGCGTGCTGCTTACATCGACGTCTGTCAGACGTGCAGCGAACTAGCAAAACACAAGTTGAATAATGACTACTATGGCCGCTGTTGTTGATGGTGCTATCGACGTCGCTGCTGAGCCGACTGCACCTCGTCCATAAGGTACCTGCTTCTAGTTTCTAGAAACAGTATCGTCGTAATGTTAGCGATGACAGGTTCCCAATCTTCTTCGTAGCAGCAGTGTGAACAGTGAGTGGTTTCAGTCTGTGCTGCTGTTACTGCTGCCTCGAATTCAGTTGCTGCGGTCTATGCCATGTCTGTTACGGTAAGCGGCAGCGGCTGTGACTGCTGAATTTTATCTGGACTCTTATAGTTAGGTCGCTCGTGAACAAGTTTGGTCGCTACTAGATTGTTGTTCTATATTTCGCCTTTATACTGGAATGCTGCTTCCATTACCACATTCGATGCACTCAGCCGTTCCCTGGCAACTTACCCACAGATACGCAAACACGTCCAGCAGTAACCGACTACAAGCGCCCGCCAATGTCACAGCGAAAAATTAGTTTTGTGCGGTATAACTTACACCTGTTGTCTGCCGCTCCAGCTATTGTTGTCGACGCTATCGGCACATCCCTGCCCCCCCCCCCCCACGCTAAGCGACTTTCTCGACGCGGCCGCAACAATCGCACTGGTAGGCAAGATGGTGGCCCTATTTAACAAGGACTAAAACTAAAGGGAAACGGCTAGCACCTAAAGCCTACTCTGTCTTATCAAACTACAACACCTACTGCCACTCTAGTACACCAGAGTCGTACAAATAAGCCCGATACTTCTACTGTGCCGATCCCGTGCTTACTCCACTAGCAATAACACTTAGTCGACTTATCGACGAATTTATGTAAGACAATTACGACTTTGTTAGAGCAACGCATCGATAATTTGTCCTTAATATTATTGCGATTATTACCCTGACAAGTAAAGATGACTACTGCAGGTCTTATCAGTACATGATAATTCTATTCATGATGACTCATACGAACACAATTATTACGGTGAGATTTCAAAGATAGTTTTATATTTGCGCGTCCGCCAGTCTACTACATATTATAGTCCGTTTAAAGTAGTCGGTTAAAATAAATACCTACAGAATTTAAACGGTGGAAACAGAGGTCAGCTAGGACAAGGAAAACCGACTATGTGTCCAGCGGTAAAATGTCGAAGGACAATGCATATCGTGGATTGACCTGCCAGGCGAAACTTGCCATGTAAATTCGAGCAAGAGCTGCCCCGAGTATCTACTGTGCATGCCTGCTAAGACGCGACAAACCTACGCACGAGACGAAACGAAAAATTGGCATTGACTTGTCAGGTTCATACAAAGACGCTGAGTGACATAGCTACGGCTAACGTCTAGGAAGTTTTTGAGTGGGCTTACCATGTCTGCCGATATTATTCTGCTCTTAAAAGACTGCAGGCAACAAATACACACAGGGTCATATGTGTGTGTATTCCTACGCGGCCCCCTAAGTGAATTTTTCCAAATTTTGGCGGCCCGATTTCTAACACACAAATTCGCGGCCGCATGTAAATCTACTCGCCCGTCTTCTCTACAGCTTCGCTCGCACTAAACAGGCGCAGATATGACGCTCGTTTGTTGTTGTAACATCAACTATCTAAATGGCTTCTGCGATGAACACCGAGGAACAAACGCTCGGCACTATCACCATCAGAGTAACATCATCATTAACATCACTGCCGACGCCGCCATCACCGACACTCATGCTGAGCTGTCAAGCGGCCCAGGAAATGAAGGACGCAGCTCATCGTATCCACAGGCAAACAACAGATCAGCCACTAGAGCAAAAACAAGTGACAAAAAAGCGATCCGGCAGGCATCTATGACGAAAGAGGCGCGACGAAGACGAAGTTTGGAAACACAAAGCGATGCTAAAGAACGGTAATAACGTTGCCGCCGCCGCCGATGATGATGATGACTACAGTCGATGATTTTTAATGAAAAAATACGTTCGGGTGTGCAGCCGATGATTTTCAGCCGCCAGACCAGAACATAGAAAGAACTCGGTGGCGAGAGGCTACATACTGCCTGTCTAGCTAAGACACGAGATAGCAGACGGATAGAAGACCAGACGAAATAAAGAAGTAGAAAATAAACAGCACCATGTGCGTGTCTTTAGCGGACAGACACGACGAATTAGCATTTACTTAGATGAAAAAACGAAAAGTTCAACTATACTAACGTTGTCACTTATTACTATGTTGGATTTACCAATGATTTCTAGCAGGGGTCGTTTGATTATTTGTTAACACAAACAAAGCACTTCCACCACGTAGGGGCCGCTGCTTTTCATAGCACTAGCAGCAGTAATACTAACACAGTGGCAACTAGCAGCTACAAAGCAAAATACTAGAATGTAAAACTCTAACAATAACGTACCTGAATACCACTTTAGCTCACGTCAGCCACGATGATAGGCATTGCGTGACAGATAACGCACCACGCCCTACGACAATGGCAACGATAGACGTTTTAGTAAAGCTTCAGAAGCGTCGTCAATGAAAAACGATTAATCCATTGCGTTCCACTCATTATCCATAGTTTTGCTGTTTGCTGATATGGAAGACACTACTAGAATTATTGTGTGGTTTAGGAACAAACAAACAAACAAACAAACAAACGAAAAAGAACAAGATGCCTTGCGACAGAAAAGCCAGGCATTTAATAGAACCTGAAGTACTTACTTGCCTGATCTGCAATGGCACTGATAGGCGCGGAGTGGCTCACGGTTTTCTTTCTGTTACCCACTGGTTCGCATATGAAGTGCCGGAACGGTCTCTACGGTAACCGTAACAACTACAGTGGCATTGGGCAAAAATCGTAAGCAATTTTCATGTTAGCTCTTTTGATTAGACGTGGCAAATCTATTAAGTGTTTGTTCCAGTTCAGGAACGGAACCAACTAGTACATGAGAAGAAGGTGCCGAGATCGGATGGGTATTTCAGTCGTTCGAGGCCTCCTTTTCTTTTACACCATCTTCTCCTTGAAGGCGTTAAGGTCAGGCGAGAAGAAGCCGACGTTCGAAAGTAGCCAGCCACCGAGCGACTTACTAACTAACGTAATTGTTTGTATTTAAATGCTACAGTCATCGAAAAAAACGGCTCGTCACCTGCAGCTATCGTCACACAAACGGTTCGTGGGAGAGAGCATAACACCAGCAATAGACGCGAGCGAAGCAGCTCAACAATCATCATTTCCGATAATTTGATAAGCACACGGTTGCAGTCGAGAGCTGGCCATAAACAAATAGCAATTTACCGCTTAAGAGATACTCTGTCTACCACGTACAGTCATGGTGCAGAACAACATCATCCTCTATCGCCAACGTATATATACGCAAGGCAGTCAGACCTAAGATCACCAACGGTACAATGACCACATCGTAATACTTCAACATAGCCCCGCCGCCCTATTCTCAACGTTATCGTTGTAGGCCCGCATAAAAAGTAACAACTTCTGTGAGTGTGCCGGCGGCAATGGCGAAAAACTGTATTTTTTTCTCGCTCGGGCGCTGGTGCTTCCTTAGCGACAGATTCGTGGAGAGGGTCAATGGATCATGCCAGCTTACATTGCTGCCATTCTGGCGTGCGGACATGGTAGCGACACCCACACGGGGCACAGTGGCGCGCGCTACATCGAATTGCTCAGTTGATTCGGTCGTTTGTTGTCTGGCCGTACCAACTAACGTAAATCGAAGTAAAGATGACTCAAACGCCGTGGATAGGTGTGGAGCAAAGGACAGGGTCGCTGTATTTGCCTTTTGAAGAGGAGCACGAGAGTAAAGACTTGATAATGATAAGCGATACAGCGTTGTCGATCCGCGCGAATTTACTAGTACCACTAACAGGAGGAGCAGCGAGTGGGCTCTGCAAGTTGACGTAGCCGCTGCGTTGCCACCTCCATGACAATCTCACTCCATCGATGAGTAATCCTCACTGACTAGCCACTCTCAACCCTATCCAATACTACTAATACTGTACACATTTCTGCCTTACTGTGACGCACGTAGCGTCCTGAGTGAAATAGACGTCAACTGGCGATTGTTTGCCGACAAGAGCGCCAACTACGGCTTGTCGTCGTTATTCTGTTTACTGGCCGTCCCCTTTACTCAGTGCATTCATTCATTACATAAACGCATAGGAAGCTAGCATCTGTCCACATTGAGCATTATCTACAATCGAACAGTTTCACGCACGTCTCCGGACCCAGCCGACAGCATTCGGCTTTGTTTGTTTATCTATGGTACAACAGTTGCCGTTCTGTTGACGCTGTTCTCTGGGCGTTCGACTGGAGCATCGCTCACTTGTTCGATCTGAGCCAATAATTAAACTAAATCGTTCCATGCGATCGAAGCTGAGCAGTTGAGTTGGTCTTTGTGATCGATTGTGCTTAGCCCCAGCGCTGCAGTAGCTAACTTTTTTGCCCTCTGTAGCGTTTTGTTCCTCCAGTTCGACGTCGATCGGCAACATTAGCAATCGGTTCCTGGATTGAAATGACGAAGCGGACAGAGGGCTGTACGGGGAAAGAAAAGAGGACTGACGTACGTACGTACGTACGTACGTATTGAGCTGTTTTCCGCGAACAACGAGACTGCGCTACAAAAAGCTATGCCTGTAAGTCGGGCCCGTTCCAACGAACTATACAATATCGATCGATTTCTACTTGCTGGCATCTGCCATCTCGTCAGCTTATTTCCAAAAGGAAGGAATGCCAGGAAAAGTATAAATATAAAAGGACGATTCTCTGAACAGAACGAAACAAGGCAAAATTCGATGACAGAGGAAAAGAGAGAGAGAAAAGCCCGTTTGCAATTGACGGCTACAACAATGCGTCTAGTCAATCCACAGCCGAGCTATTGAGATCCTCGTTGGCTGTGGCTGACGAACGAAAGAATAACTGCCGCAATCGACGGAGCTTAGCTCAGATTTCCTTGTATCATTAGTCATCATCTGATGTATCAGACACAGTATTATCTCGCTGTGTGTAAACGCATACACTGTGCGTCCATCTACACGTAATGGTACTCAGCTAGCGCTCCGCTGGCGAGCGTCGTCATATCTCGCTGCTTTTGTTGTTATTTCTATTCTGATGGGCGACGTCTTCGTCATCGTTTTACGAAAGACGCTGCCGCTGTTACACCTCGAATTTCAGATCTGGGATAAGTAGATAGTGGGTTAAAGTATAAAGATAGTATTCTACTATGTGAGTCGTGTTATGTTACAATACTCCACCACAATGACAAGAACCCAGAGAACTAACTACACCTTTCATCAACTCGAACCTGCCAGTGTCATATCAGATTTTGCCAAAGGTCAATTGAAAGTCGGCTGCTCGTAGATGAGACGTTAGAGCTGCGATTAAGATAATTTCGAGCAAACTTAAAGATCTGACTTAAAATTTCTCTGGCTGAAAAAATATGCGAACGTAGTTTTCTTGTTAGTGTTCTGTAAACCCAAATTTAATACCAGTTGCATCAATATACGGCGTAGCTTGAAAAACATTATACCACTTTTTGTTAAATTAATATTAGCGATAATAATAATATTAGCGATAGCGCACACGTTTACAACAAATAGTGGTCGAACTGTGACCGTCACCAAGGCAGCCACTAGTAGTTCAGAACGGCGGTATCCAAAATGAGAGTCTTTCGTTACCTTGCTGGCTCTTGTAGCTATTTACTTTGCGTGGTGGTAAAAATAAATTTTCTCTCGTCAGTTCGACCGCTAAGCAATTATCGAACGACGCCTAATCCCGCTGCCGTGAAGTGCCGCAGGCAGGCAGGCAGGCAGGCAGGCGAGACAACAACAACAGAATCTGAAGACCACGCCATCATCATCATCCGTGCTTCATACGTGGAAGCCGTCATTGTCGGAATGACGAAATCACACCAGAGGTAGCAGCATTACTTTTCTGACAATTTTTTCTGACGATAGAAACGATGACGCACATAATACAACATAACCGGCGTTGACCGTGAAAGCGAACGATGGGAGAGGTACACGTGCGTCAAGAACCCTGTGAGTTACTGCCTCCTTCAGCTTCTTAGATATAAGGATAGATTTATGTACAAATATAATACAGTATAATAAGCTTGCTGCTCCAGGCACATATGTCGAATATGCAACGCGTTTGTTTTCTACCCTAACTTACCTGTCGATCTACAGAAAATCAAGTATGGGTTATATCAATAATAATAACAATACTAACAACAACACACAGTGTGACGAATAATCTTGCAAACGCCTCCAGTAGAAACAGAAACGACTATGACATCAGACATATGATCAAACACAAAATACAAGCGACCTTTGCTAAAACGAACATGTCTCGCATAGTTCAATAAAATACTTTTAATCTTCATTATCGATTAGTCATCATTATTATTACTACATTTATATATATTGTATATTAGTTGCTAAGCTTCTCATGATATATTTGTTGTTCACGTACGGTTGATTTTTCTGCCTACGAGGTGGTCTTCATCGACGTGAGGACGTTTCTCCTTCTCCTTGTCGAAGTATCGATGTGCGCAAACGGAAGATTTTGCAACTATAAGCCAGTGAATTTCGTACGCAATAGAGCTGCAACAGCAGATGCCTATTTCTGAGAAGTGCATCAACAGTACCTACCGTTCGACTAAGCGAGTGAAGCAGTGCCTTCCGCACATAACTCTACCACTGGCCAAACCACTTCCACCATCGATTTCTGCGTTGATTACCTTATCATTATCCGTACTAAAGTGTGAAGTATGTTCAATAGAAACGGTTAGCAGCCTCCCCGGCAGCAGCAACACTAGCGATAACCACAAACTGGCTAGACAAGGAACTTACTAGTTCACCTGTCGCAGTCTAGATGGGCCTGACTTCTGCCCGCTGGTGACTTGCTAACGGAAAATGCTCTGTTTTCTTTCTCTCACGTTGCGTCGCGACTAGAAACCACACCTGGGCAACTCAAGATGGACAAATAGGTAAACTTCATCGTATGTTTTAGCACTGAGGCCGTTTTACAGAGTCATCATGCGCTACTGAAAAAACAAGTGCGACAGGCCGCTGTACACACACGAATTCCTACGAACGTATAAATGCTTAAACACACACTCGTTCCCAGCTATAAACGACAGCGGGGTCGTGTACCCGTGGGCCAACTGCCAAGAACCAATGAGAAGGTTAAACGGTTTTAGACCAGAATTTCAATCCACGGGTCGCTGAGCGTCTGTGGCCATTTGGTAATTTTTTTTCGCTGAGGAATCCGAGCCGGCTTAAGGGCCTGAAAATCTCCACGAAAAAGGAGTGAAGAGACAGCCAAGACCGCGAAAGGATACGCAAATATACAGTATGATCTCTGCCATCATTAATACATAAGCAAAACAATATAATAGGTAAGTTTCAATAATATAGAAATATGAGCGATCGGAAAGAATGCGCGCCGCAAGTTGCGCACGAACGAAGAGACGTCATGAACGAGAGGAAAAATCGGTGCAGATGAGGTGATACAGCAAACCAATACGTGGATAATTAAAATAATCCTGCCATATTTTATAGTTAGACAGCCCGCATACAGAACGAGATGTTTTCTAGATGTTGACAGATTATTAGAAGGATCGGAGGATATGTAGAATAGCTTAAGGCTTCAGGTCGTATGGAGATACGAGGTGTAAAGAGCAGCAAATTCGTCCGTGTAGTTGACATAAAGGCGCCCATAAAGCTTCCTATTTACTTTATTTAAATTCACTGCGAATTTACAAGACAATAAGCATGGTCGAACGTCCTACTCGACTATTATAGAAATGATGTGTGACCGAAACGTCTCTTGGCATCCAACCGGCTACACTCTGGCGAGATGATAGTCAGACAACGCGCTTGCCAGACCGTTCAAAGGCTTTAAATATAATTTAGTCATGTTATCAACAAAGAAACTCGCTAGATCTGCATAGCGAATGGTTCCACGCGTTAATCCTTCCCGAAGTAAGGAAGCGCTCCGCGTAGCGTAGCCAGTAGACGTATTGCGTGCGGCACACAGGAAATTTGCTGAAGTTAACGGGAGAAAGCACCCTGCAGTTTTATCCCAAACATTTTACTAGACACACAAATTCTATCATCGAGGCCCCTTCGCCACAGGCCACAATGCCAGCTTCATCTAATGATGTTGTACTAGGTCAAGTTGGCTAGCTATTGGCATGTATACCGTGCGCGCATACACGCTGAATGAATGCAAACTTACTTTACCTGAAAACAAAGTTTTTATCTGGCATAAAAACAGGCTTCAGCGCTTACTACTAGACGAAAAGCAGAGTCGGGTTTTAGAGATGTTATAACAACTCCACAAACCATAAACACTATCGAACCTTGGCTAGTCGCAAGATAAACGGCAGACATGAATAGTACATGAAATTTAGATTATATGTAATTTCGAAAAACTCGTATCCTTAGATGCCATGTGTGACTCGAAACTTAGCGGCTAAAGCAATTGATACTGACTGTCAAAGATATGCTGGAGAACCACAATTTAATTCCAGCCAGCATTTTCACACTTCAATGAAGTGAGAACGTCAGGGTGATACTCTGCTTGATTATGACACGAGTAACGATGCATGGACAAGTTTCTTTGGATATTTCAACCAGTTCAAGCTCAAAACAGCTGAAACTTCGTGCATTTTACATGCACGAGCATGCATGTGCAAATGCAACAGTTGCAATAAGAAAAAAAGACCTAACATTTCAACAATACGCCATTCGTCCCATCTCATTTATCGTTAACATTTCCAGCTAAATTGAAAACCCAAAATGTATAACAGAACCCTGTGGGGAACCCAATTAATTGAGGTATAATAAACCACTTCGGAGGCGTATAGTTATAAATAATAGGAACAAAGCGTCCTACAGCTTTGCTGTAGATACGTCTCGTCAATAGCCCTGTTTGCGGTTATTTCGAAGAGCGGAAATGTTTTTTGTACGTTAATGCCCGACTGCGTCCGCCGCCGCGGATGATCATAGTTGCGTTAAATACACAAATGTAGATAGGGTGTCGTTGTCACAATATATGTTTGTAGTCCATATGATTTTGATGATTCAATCACCTGTTTTAAAACGTGCAAGATATGTGATAGAATCCTAGAACGGCCAGAAGATTTATTTAGAGATGCTAAGTTTCCAGCATAATGGCATCAATTACGTTCACAGTAGTCTCGGCTAAACCGTTGTCTATCAGGCTATACGAGTGCTTTTCATATTGTCATCGGATGTAGATACAGGTAACTTTACATACAAAGGACAATTTCGAAACTACAGAAAGCAACAGCGTAGCAGAGATCACATTCGAAAAATTGTTAGCCTTCGAAAAAGCTCGGGCAAGCAGCAGGGATTAGCGTCTACCACTGGGCATTATAAGAGTAACCCTTATAAGTCTAAAAACCGCCATTATAAGGATATAAGCACACAAGTTGCTCACCTGATCATCCAGCCAGCTAGATAGCATAAACATTGCCAACGAATAACAGCAGAATCTTGATAAAGGTTAACTGAGGTATCGATATTTTATCGTGACGCTATTACTTGCGGCAGTGTTTACGTTGTAGAGCTAAACGGCTTGGAGCCGAACGAACTTTTGTCGGCCGTTGCCCAAATGATGATTACATTTCTCTATGGCTCGATGGCAAGCACCAGATCCCATTAGAATTGAGGCGATGTGACGTCCTGCTTGACGTCCACTTCATGAACGTATCACACTTTCTCTGACGAACATGCGGCTCCTCCTAACGTCCACTATCCTTCTGCTGCCAACCAATGAATAAATGCGGGTCCTACTCATCAACAGAAATAAATGGGCCACTGCAGCCATTCCATAATCTGGACAGTGTGAATGTGAAGTGTTTTCATCTACTTCAGTAGATGGTGGAACGTAGCGGACCTCTGGAACGTAGCAGCGTCATTCTAAAGTATCGAAGGCATTCATCCCATTTACTCGTGTACACTATTAAATAATACAACGAGTAAGGATTAGTGACGTTATCGGCGTGTAGAATTACTATATATTTGTCTATCTTTAGCCTTTAATTTCAAATCTCAGATGGCGATTTTTCCCTTATAGTACGGTTAAGGAACGTAGCTTACTCATTGCTCTATCATAGGATTTATTGCGAGTGCTGCTGTACTTGCATGATAAGAGTAGACAGGTAAACGACAAATGCAATTGTTGAAGGTTTTTAGCGAGAATAATTTTCCCCGATAGCAACACTGAGGAACTTATCTGATTGACTTTTTCCGATGTCTTAAAGTTTCCCATATGCTCTATTTTTAGTTCGAGTCTTGCACACGTTACCTACACGTTTGACTATTTTTTGGAGATTACTGTCGAAAGTTGAATGCCTAAAAAAGCCAATAGTCACCATTATATACTCGACAAGTCAACTAAGACTAAAACCGTCGCAGTAGAGTTCAATAGTCAGGTATAGAATCGATATGTTGGATAGTCGTTGCACAGTAACAGTGGTAACATGCATAGCGTGCGATTCCTTTCCGCTGCCAATGCCTCAGATCCGAACAAACAATAGGGAGCCACTTAACTTACAGCATTTTGCATCATACATATAGCTCCAGTCGGAAAGTTTGCGGTTCACTAAAGGGATGTTAGCTACAAACAACCCTCTGGTGTAAGGCTGTAGACATGGGCATATATGAACATCGATTTTAACTAAGGGGTTTTATATTTATTTCATTACTAATAACAAGTGTTTCATGTGACCATGGTAACCAGCCAACGCTTCGTCGCGTGGGCTGAAATACTGTACCTCACCTACACTGGTATCTCTTTCCGGGTTCGAGGCCTCTTTCGTCCGGCGTCCGAGTCGGCCATTGGCGGACGCCATAGTTTAATATATGACGAAGTCGGTCTTCACCTAACGTGATATAAGCCACATGGGCGAATCGAAAATGTAGCTCTCCTGTAGTTAGCAGGCGAACCGCCACCTTCAGCAACGCTATATAGAGTAGAATATGCTGTAGGTGCACAGCCGGCATATGCACAATGGTGACCGATTGTGAGCAATAAAGCCATCATTCATTATCTAACAGCTGCTGGAAAACGTTTCATTGGGAAGCTGAGGCGGCCACAACTGTATCCCCACTGCATGACAGCGTTGGACGGGAAAAACGTATGGAACTTCAAGATATGGACTGTTTTATAGCAGCCGAACACCAGCAGTAGTTATCCCGGAAAGTATTGAAGAAAGTAATGAAAAAAAAAAAAAAATATGTACGTACAATGCACCTGTAGAATGAATGCTAATCGTGCGCATCTCAACCAAAAAATTCAACCATGAGGGTTCACTCTGAAGTATGTTTTTTTTTTTCGTTGTTGCATCGAGTTCTTTTCTTCCAGATAAGAAACAAGTTGATTTACCTTTCTGTGTCGAGTTAAATCAATTTAAAGATTCTGCGTATAATGCGGATTAAACTTCACACCTACGGCAAATTCAGTTTGATGACATCACTGTATGTAACAATACGATATTGCATGTAGAATGTTTTTCAGCCCGATGCATTCATGAGCAGGAAAATGCTTTTAGGCCTTCGTCCTGTACCTATAAGTCATCCAGCCATCAAACGACGAAACGAACCGGCACTTCGATTAGAACGGACTGATTTGAGAACATAGCCTACTAACCTACCGGTTGATGTGAATAGGCGTCAACAATGGAGGTAAGGTCGAAGAAAACAGACAAAATCATGAAAGAAACATCACCAACTGTAAAACATAAGAAGCTCTGTCGGAAAGGGGCAAAATAAGAATTATCATTATATAAGCCAATTTTTACCTTTCTTATTATAAAATATATAAAAAAAATAAATATAATAAACAAAAAAATACGTATGTTAGCCTTGAATCCTACTGGAAAACCACTTCTTCTATTAAAATATTTCTTCGCAGCTACTTTTTACAGAGCAGTATTAACAGTATTAGTGACTGTCCCGTTGGAGTCATTTTCCCCATCGAATTGACTGCCACCTGCAGCCACGGAGTTACGCCATATTTGCTAGGTCACCTCTTCGCCGATAGACGTTACCATTTTAGGCCATTTTTGGCCAAAAAAAAACGCTTGCCCCGCCTAAACGGTAACCAAGACTATTAGTGTGGTAGCAAAGAACCCAGTGTATATATCACATAACATATTGAAAGTCTCACAGGTTTTGCGCTGTGTGTGCGTTCAGTCGATAAAGATACTGGTCCAATTGGTCCATTTGCGAGCGAAGCTATGCTTTTCACCGAATTCATTACCAACAATACGCATTGACAATGTATATTGTTCGCTAAAACAACGGACACGTGCTGAGTTACACTTTTGCCGCTTGTTTTAAGCAACGCTCTACAATATCAAAAAGGTCTAGCTTTCCTAATAAAAAAATTACAGCTGCCAGAATGAGTCTTCCATTTATTATGCTTGAAAATAGAAAAAAAAAGCCGCTTGAAAAATATTTTTACATGATTGTATCACTGTCGACGAAATCATTTCTATGTAGGACGTATCCAAATATTTGCAGAAGAAATGCGTATCGTTACCGAAACCTTTATTCTTTTCATGAAAAAAATGGGCATTGGTCGATAGCCTACCGTATTAATAAAACCTCCACATATATCTGGTTAAACCATCTCAGGCGAAACCTAGCAATGTTCCCTGAGCAACACCTCTGAGCAATTTGCAGCGACGCAGCTAAAATAGGATCAGGGTCCCGTGCAACTCCTTCAGTTAAATGCAAGCGATTTTACTCCCTCGCGTGAAGGTCCGTTTGTTTCCGCCAACCATGGGCGACCGCGTCGATCAGCTGTCTTGGATCCGAGTTTGAGGTAATGTAGTCTTGAGGGTTAGCTGGTCGGCCTGTTTATATTAGCCTACCTTCGCTGGTGTGTCTTATTCCGTGGTCGTGCACAGCAGTATTATAGAGCTTATAGTGTAAAAGGACAAGCCGAAACCATTTCTCGACGCCGCTTCACAGCAACGCTGATATGCTACCGCCGTATAGGTAATGTCCGACAAATTAGAGCGGGTATAACGGCGTTTCGGTTGTTTGCACCGTGTGATCGTCGCCGGCTATGCGCCAAATCCTCAACAAGTCTATTTGCTACAAACGAAGTACAAGTCTATGCCGCACGAAGAAACGGGTCCGTCAGCTGAACAAGTCCTATCGGGAATGTGAGCTACATAAGTGTCGATACGTTGCCGGCTAGCGTGTAATCTTGGAGAAGATGCCTAACGCTGTAGTCGACGTCTTTTCAAACAAAATAAGCCTTTGAAACTAGTCCTATTTGGTTTTGTTAAGAAAAAAAAAAATAGCTTTTTAAAGACCGCTCACCAATAGACCATTCATATTTTATTACCGAGAATATTAAGGATTTCGTCGCCAGGCTTTCAATTACCATAAAGTAAGCTAAGTTTGAAAATAACTATGTATTTGTTTCTATGGCTTGAAATTCGCAACGTAGATCAGAGACCTCCGAGGGTTGTCCACAGCATAGAATTGTACTGGTTTTGCTAATCATGTCATATAAATTGATGCCCCAATTTGGTATAAGCAATTGAAAAATGCTCTTATTATATGAGCATATACACAGACACGCATAGGTATATATTCATGTGACCGAGTCAAATAGTCTGTAATGTCTGTCCGTTCGGTTACTCGGCCACGCATAGAGGAGTGTAGTAGCAGAACCCACTATACTATTGTTGCCCACGTTGGATTAAGTTTTTACGACGATTTTTGTTACTTTTCACCTTATCACTTTTAATATTTTTATAGCATGATGTCCGTCTTCGATCCTTACATCTGCCAGCCGGAAATTTCGGTATTAGCCTCTAACCTTTCCGCGGGCCGCAATAAATTCAGCGCAAGATAGTGAACGTTGGCTTAGCCAATACAGATTGCCCAATCGGCTACTAAAAATGATAGCCAATAGCCAGCGTAGAGTTCTCCTATTAGGTGAAAATAAAGGAGCAAACGGCGACTGTTAAGCTTTCTTGTATTCTGATATTTTTCAAGTATCATTAGTATAGTGGAGTAGCACTCACTAGTGAGTGTCAGTTGTGTGGCCCTGCGATGGACACGATACGCTTCCGTCGAACGCTTTTGTCTTCGCTCTGCGCTGTACGTCCATGTATCCTTTTCGAAACAGCCACAATGCCGCCAGTTTATGCAGGCCTTCTGTACTCCACCAGCACTACTCTGCCTATTTATTTAACCAATCGAGCACGGTGAAGCAAGGCATGCGCCGCCGCTACTGAATAGCTTTTCCTGATGGACCGTCAGACGAATAAGAGGCGGAGGCGTAAATTACTCCTAGGAAAAATCAGGAACGTCTAACAGCCAATGCAAAACATGATGGTCATGGTCATATCGATACATGTCATGGCCCCCACCGCTATGACGCGTCGCGGTCCCCATTGGTCTTTCTGTAGGAACAGTCAGCTACTTTTTTCACTATTTGTCGCAAACTGATTTCGGAAGCAACGCACACAAACGTCTTTACAGCAGTTATTTTTGACGATGTCGCATTAGTCAGCGGGAGTGCAGATGGAGCGGGAGTAACAGATGGAAGGGAGACGTCTCGCATTTGACAAATTAGAAAAGCACATAGTACTGATGCCCGCCAGCCCGTGGTTCTGGATTCGCCAAGTCTACCGATGCGGTGGCCGGGCATCTAAAACTGACTGTGCACATATGGTTTGCGATCCATAGTTTGATGGCTTCGTTTCCTCTGTCCGGGATGACAATGCCAACGGGGATGGCAGTTGTACAAAGCGCAAATACATGGATAGGCCAACGTTATAGCAATGCTACCGTAGAGCGTGACTTCTTGAGAGAATGTGAGTTGTCAACAGCGGGGCCGGTAGATGGTTCATTACCATCTACCGGCCCAGAGTCAACAGAGGCAAGCAAAAGCAAATACGTCCAGATGTTAACAAGGTATCAATGAGGCTAGTTATCGTTGATAGCTAACAATAATCAGATAATAATAGAATAATAATCAGCTACCACTCATAACGCTGTTTACGCATTGATCTACACAGATCACTAGTTTTCGCAGATTTTATGTTAATCAATACTGTTTACCACGCAGATAAACGAAAACGTAAATCAAGTGAGCATCAGCCACACAACACTACTTCATGACGGGTTACGCTAAGTTCCACAAGTTAAAATATGATAGAGAAAAAGAAGAAGAAGAAAAATACAATTCTGCTGGTAACATCGACGTCCAATATATGTTTGTTGTTCACAGACTGAAGTAAACGTTCAATTTTTAGCTAGACGAAGAGCCGATTATCGAATTATACGCATATTTATCGAAAGTTACACAAATACATCACTTCTATCTGTAAAACGCGCACATCGTTCTCGATAGACAGCCTTCAACAATGACAGCTAACATGGCTTATCTTCTACGTGAGCTATTCAGGCACAAAAATCATATATTACTTCGATAATAATCGTTAGCCTTAGGGTTTGCCTATTAATGCTCTCGAAGAAGTGCATAAATGATCCGGGCCTGAAACCAGGCACAGACCCACTTCGTTTCGTGTTGCAGTGCTTAATTAGTGCAATAGTGGACGTAGAATTCGGAAGATTTATTTATTCGAAATACTTCTTCTCCCTATTGGACGTAAATAATTAGGAAGGAGTGGTTATCAGTGGCAATATCAATCACGGCAGAGAGGGGCAAGCATGATCCGTTTAGCGGCTAAATTTCAACTGAACGCAACCTACTTGGATGATAAACGAGTATATCGCTGGAAAACCATACCCATACAGAAGTACCTATTAGCAAACATATCCCCATCCCAGAACGCCGCGACAGCTTAAAGCCTCGAGCAGGATTTGTCGACAAGTCGTCAGCGAAACACTCCTTGGCGGCTTCTATCGAGTCAAGGGGACAAGCAAAATATCCTCCTGCCAGGATTGGCAACAGGAGGTGCAGACCGTTTGTTTAGCGTAGAGTACGTTCGAGCGAACGTCCCAATGACCGAAGATTTACAGCAGTGGTAAGGACGATAAGATAATATCAACAGGCGATAATGTATATGAATCTCGCATATGCATATGACTTTACGCGTCTAGTAAACAATTGCTGAGCGAATTGTTTTGAAAATAAATACTAATAAATATTATGACGGGAATTTACCATAGTTTAGGAGGTGGAGCGGACGCATCAGTGCTCATTCGGAGGTTGTCGTAGCACAGTTTCGAAAACGCCAATTGAAACGATCGAATCTAGCGAAGTTCGAAAACAAACCGCCATTATGTAACGGATTATTAATTAGCATTCAGCTTTCTAAGCAAAACATATGCTAAGGGTTGGTGTTTAATTGAACAGGTATTGATCATTCATGTTTGGCTTAAAATACACAGCCAACGACCGGATGAGAAGCGTTTACACGGACAATTACCAGATAAAATCACAAATATGATGTCGATTCAAATGTATGTCTCGTAGCACGTCGTCCTTCCTGTGACATGATTATATGCTAACTCACCGTATGAGCAGACCGATATCTGTCCAGCCGCCATACTATAAATTCATGTCGCTATGCGATACTTTCGAATTCGGAGAAATCATCTTGCATCTGTTCGTTGCACTAATGAAAACACTCTCTAACTAAATGACAGCGCACAATTATGCGCTAACTACTAAACGACCATCAACACGGTCATATAATGATAGATATAGCAGTGATGCTAGAAGAGAACTATCAATAATAATAATGAATTACACACTCATTGGCATTTATTCCCTTTTTCTATCATTTGGTCTTCAATTTTATACTGTCAGACCTCTAGGCCGTCGAGGATGTCAACGACTGATGATCATCGAACCTGCTACATACAGCCAACTCTGAGCACTCACACATACGAGCATAGGGGGCTGTTGCCGTGCTATGCTAAATGTCAGAACGCAAAGATCGTTCTGTCCCCCATCATTTGCACTATATCCAAGTAGCACGATGTAATAAAGTGTCCTACCAACATAAAAACGCAAAAGATGTAGAGATCAACTTGACGAGTCGCTCCTTCCCTCTTTCTATGGGAAGCTATGAAAATGAGCTATGAAAATGCACAATCAGAATACCCCTTAGTTATCGGGTTAGGATAACTACTACAACCGATAGTCTCGAACTCGTCTCCTACGCACAATAGAGAGCGGACCGCATGGACGCCCCGAATTAATTTTTTGTTTCGAGACATAGGACAGGACAGTATGAAGCATCGCTTTTAACAGGCACGGGGGCATGAGTTGTAGTTACACTTAAATAAAGGATTATCATTTGGGCAATCATTTGGTGTCATTGCCTGTTGGCATAAACAATTGGAAGCCATATCTGTCTCCATCACTCATGTAGGCCTATCCCTATAGACGTAACGCGTAGAACGAGTAGCATCACTCACTGCAAGCAAATTTTTTCTTTGCTTTTTCTTAATGGGCAGATACGATATCGGCTCAAAATGTTTACGCTACTGAGTCTGAAGTCAACATGTGAATATTGAGTTGAAAAAAAAAAACAGCAATACTAGACTTCTTATTAGAACTGAGAAACAATACTCGATATGACATCTGGTGTCTTCGAGATCTCGAACAACTGAAGCAGTGAGCTGACAGGATTTCATGCTAGTTCTCTATTATAGGAGGGTCTGCGCGGTTTTTCTGCTATACGGCAAGGTGTTCTGATGTTAAGAATGTATGTTTATCTTACATTATAGGTCTGTGCTAACAGGGTTCTTCGCTTGCTTGCCCCGTCGCTTTCTGAGAGGCTCTTATAGCACATGCAGATCGCCGTCGGCTTAGGTCCCACTAGACTAACAGCTCGTATCAACGAATCCAGTCATCAGCTTACCTAACCGACGACTGTGCCGATACCCCAGCCAACTGTGGCCACAAAGGAGCCGCACAGCACTTTTTCGGGCTAAAAGCTAGAAACGAGACTCTTAGGCAAACCGATTCTCAGGACCATGACTTCTGATTGAATTGGCCAGGTGACTGCGACCATGTACAGCATGAATTGACGTCCAGGCTACTACAGACGACCGAGAGTTGATTTTCTTGTACTCGTTGTATCTATGGAGCCATATGTCAGCGTATCTCATAAAGACAATCTGTAGATGTATACAGGAAAGGATCCTGGTGAAGTAAAATAAACGTAACGGGCAGGGAGATGCTCGTAGTAGCTCATTCGGGATTGGTAAGCTCATTTGTTTCCCTTAGCATCCTAAGTCGAATTTGTGATTGAATTTTCCATTCCGAAGGCCGGACTGAACGCCGAATGTTTCATAACAGCATATTTGGTAGTATGTTTATCTTTCAATAAAAACGGAACCTGTGGTAGGATAGGTGCTATCTAAGGTTTTTGGCAATACTGAAGTATTTCCGTATTGCCAAAATATAATGTGACACGATAATTATTGATTCGCAATCTACCCATTAAGTAAATGCATCAATACAGAACAGATACTCAATTATATTTGGAGCCCACAGAAAGCATTGCTATCTGAAATGTAATGCTCCTCACGAAACGTTATAAATAACATCCGCTTACTTTGACCGAGATGTACGTAACTTATAACTTGTAACGTAAAACTATAGAAAAAACAATAATCGTATGCAGTAATCAACCATAATTATCAGTTTACAAAGGAAATAATTCCAATAGCATTACCATATGAGCTACGTTAATACGTTTTTCCTGTGACTCGCCGTCATTGACTGACAAACGCTTTCTTAATGCCTAGAACGATTTTCCAGCTTATGCTAAAAACAATGGTTATATTATCACTATTTAGTGATGGGAGTCTCGCTTAACTAATAAGCAGATCCAGGCAATCAGATCTATGAATCTAGATTGTATTTACTCTAAGTCACCCAACTCCCAGAAAAAGTTGTTAATCATTGCTGAAGTGTTTTTTCCTTTTATCTTCAATGGTGAGCTGCACAATTCAGTCGGTCGGTGAGCAAACATTAGACTCGTGCTCCTCTTCCACAGGAGACAGTTATTTAGACATTAAAAAAGCAATTTTTACATTGCGTATGCCTCTCCTAAACTGCAAGATGGTAAAAACATTGATAGACAGTACCGTTGTTCGTTGGCAATCGTTTACGAAACAGACCCAACACAAACATGTTCCAAGCAGTAGCAAGCTCGAAACTAATAATCTGCCAGGCTATATAAACGAACGGTACAGCGCCCACGTCGTCCGTCTTTTACGGCGATGACGCGCCGGCGGCGTTAACACATAGAAATTTATAAACATGTTAAATTCGTTGAAAAATTCCAGCGGACAGTAAGAGCGTATCATCGCTACGCAAGAGGCAGTTTACAGGAACCGAGCAAGCGTCGTAAAGCCAGATAAGACGACAGCAGCATACGCACTATTGCGATGGGTAGTGGTACCTCGAGCGGGCTTAGACGCCGTACTATTACGATAACCTACATACTTCGAAGAACTAAACTACCAAGAGCACCTGGCTCTTCAGGCCACAGGCGCAGGGTAAGCGACAATAACAAGCTAACGTTAACAATAGGGCATACTCTATGATCGAGGAACACAATTGCTTTAGTCTATCTAATACATTTTGTCGGTAGCAGAAGCCAGCCCGTATATATAGTCGAAATATTAAAGATTAAATCAGCAAAGCTACTTCGATATGATGATAGAATAGTACATTTCAGACGACTACGAGCTTCACTTGGATGGGTATGTCGGATGACAAGCTAACAATTTTGCAGAGATTATTCATTCATCAGGACGCCAAATAGTGCCTCTAGCAGTCTGACGAATGGTGATTATTTTTATAACACATTTTCTGCAAATACCATTTGAAATACTGCTCTATGTACGGCATAAAGAAGTGCAAGGTTTGAAGGTGATTACCGTAGCATGCATGAGAACGAGTCTGGAAGCTAACCTTGTCTGAAAGGACTAAATAATAGAAATCACTGCCCAGCTGAGTACAATACTGACGGACTTCAACAATACTTCACTAGTCGCCTATGAAACAAAAATAGAACAGAACAAGCGGAGGGAGCACTTGTGTTCCACGTAGAGAGAAAGTGATAGTTCAGGCTTTGATCAAGCATTCGTAAACATCAATGGGACCACTGGTGCCCTAAGCGAAAATGGCACACGTATTCGTTTTATCAGCTTTCGATCAACGCCCTTCTATTCCGTTTGCGAACGAATACGCGGCTTGTCGTACCATCTGTATGTGTATTGCCGATGATCAACGGAATCTAGAAGTGTATATACAGGTCTGTATACGCCGAGCCTGTTTATAGGCTTAAAATCTACAAAAAAAAAATCGCCACATTGTCTAAATAATAGACTGACGCAATTTAATAATCATATCTATCTATCTATATATATTCTATATTCATTGTCAAAAGTATGACTTTGTAGCGTAAATATACATAAATTGACTGACGAACTAAGCTTCGTATTGTGTTAAACGGTCCTTGTAATTCTTTATAATAATATTTACCTATATCCGTGATCTCGCTCGGGAATCGCGCTCAGATATTTATTCACGTGTGTGTGTTTAACACGACACGGAACAGTTGCAGTGCCTGTTCTGTTTCATGTATTTTACATAAAGCCACTTTGAGCGGTGCGCTAGCCAATCAAGTTATCATGTGCCGTTGTCTCGTGACGAGCCTCTCTTTTCGTGTATGAATTTATAAAATTCTAAAGAGAACTTTCGATGTCGTTGCACCATTAATTTAGACCTTGAAAAGGCCGCCTTTATGACATCGCAATATGGATGCTATTGTCCGCATTGCTGACCCTGGCGTCTGGAGTCTGTGACGCAGAAACCCTTTGGTCTAACGCTCGTCTACAATAGATTGGTTCGCTCAATGTGCCAAACTAATCTTTCCTTGGTTTCATAAGTCTTTTCAGGTCACGCATGAAACCCTCCTATGGTAACATAACCTTCACCTACTCTGCCCTCCAACATTCATCTAGTCTCATCTTGGGAATGTTCATATTAGCTGGAACTTTCTTAGTCAATAGAGGAGTACGCTCACTAGCACCGTTTAGTTGAACCACAAGGTGAACTTAGCTAGTCTTGAAATCGTTGCGGTTCTGGCGATCAAAATGATCGGCATTTAAGAGATTATTTGCAGCAAATGGTCATTTTGAATATCAGCTGTACTTAATAAAGCTAAAATCTCTTATTTCGGTTATCGCCGATACGCCGCTAGTATCATAGGCCAGTTCTGCACACGCATACATATGCTGAATCTGGACATTGTCTTATTGCGTCTTATGGCGTTTTTCCTTACAGCATGGTGACGTATTCACGTGTTTTATTTTTAGTTTCGTAATGTACCTCTAACGGGTCCAAGTTTTGCCATAATTTCAAAAAATGTTATAGCTAAGCGAAAATATAAAACTGCTTCCGGAAACTGCAGTTACTGCCATGTAAATCACTCTTTTCAGCTTGTTGCCGTTGTCGTTGTCGTTGTTGCTTAACTATTACTAGTCGAAGGATAACATCGGTCTCGCACGCAGAAACACACGTACTAATAACAGAGACCCCAGTAGTATAATAAACAATACAACCTCTGCTGCCCACGGAACAGATTCTAAAAGCCAAACGTCGACGCACGCGTTCCCAGAAGGCACGTAGCTCTTACGCGCTGTTATTTGCGCAGGACTTGTTTTGACCAGAGGCGTTTACTCGTCGTCTGCTCAACACTGGTTACTGCTCGGCTCACTAAATGGTAAAACATTTAGCTTTCGCGGATCACCAATCACACTCGATCCCAACGACCCATTTCGGTCAGTCAGGGCAAATCTCCTCTTGGGTTGCTTACTGCAATTTTTTGCGTGCGTTATTCAGCGGAGTTGTAGAAAAACGATGACCAGGCGCGTTCAACCTAAACATAGCGTTACGTTAGACCGCTCAGCATTTCCCCGATTGATTCTAGTGATGATCTATCCTTATCTCTTGGCTGAGTAGATCATCCGCCCATTGACTTTCACAGTACAATGTGCACAAATCACATAGGGCTAAATAAGTAGTGTTTTTAAAGCAACAAAACAAATGGCGTAAGAGTATCTAAAAAACGAAAGCTAGATACGTACATATTTACAAATTTAACGGTTATTATATATATATATATATATATATACTGTAACCAAACAAATCGTTTCAGTTTAGTATACAGAACGTAGTAAATTTTCAAAAAGGATGTATAGTTGAACTCCGAAAAAATTAATCTGACGAATCATTTCTACATAAAAAGATATACAAATCTGTCAAGCAACGGCGGCAGTAAGTATTAGAAGTTAGACAAACGTCTCATTGGCGTTCGTTCTCTTCAATCTCGTTCGTTCAATCTCGTTTGATAGGTCTCCTGGACAACTTTCAAAAATAGATATATACATTGTTGGGAGGGATAGTTCCAGTGAACTAGAGCTGAGAAATAACCTGTGCCATCATTTAACTAGCGCATAAACTCGTCGCCGCGTCCGAAAAAAAAATTCCATCGAGTATTTTTTTTGAAATTGCTGGTACTCGTTTATATTTGGATAATACGCATCTTCAAACTGTTCAAAAAGAAACCTTAATAGTAGTAAAGCAAAAAGTCTAGCTTTGTTTGTTTGGCGTTTAAGTACGCTGCGGGGTTGTATCGAACAGCCTATAACAATAAATATCTATCGACTTAGATGTTCAGAAATTTCGTCGTCTATTCGCTTGCATCACGGCTGAGTGACAACTGCGTATTGATCCGATGAACGCGCCGTAAATAATTCAAATATATAGAATCTCAGTGATTTTCGAGTTGTTACAATGACTACTGTTTCCATCAGATGGTATAATATATGCATAGGGTCAGCCAAGTTGTAACGAGCAATGTTCACGCAAGCTAAGATTCATTTTACCCTAACCAATTGGCCTCCAATGTACATCCACGTGGCCTAATCCTGTGTCACCAGGAAATAGATAGACAAACACCAAACCCTTAATAAAATATCATCTGATAGAAGCTAGTCGATCATTAGGTTGCGAGAGGCCTTCTTTATATTATAAGACATAATTTTTTAAGCAAATTTTGAATGAGACAAATGTACTATAGCACCCGCAACGTCAGCATAGCCACTAAGACTGCTTGGATTCAAACGATAACTCTCTGCACTCTTCAAGCGGTTCGATCGCTGCCAGTTAACCATCTGGCCCAACAAATATATATACTTTGATCCTATATAGCCGATATGCAAATGCCCATTGATACCATTAGTAGCATCCCTGTTGACCACAGCGTAAAATTTGTGCAAGGCAAAAGACGATGGAAACGATCGCAAACCGTTTGCCTTCTTTAAAGCTGCTGGTGATTTCGTTTGCAAAACTAATCGGTCGTATCGCAGCCTATAGAGTAAAAACACCATCTGCCATAGTTAAATTAAGATTGGTATCATAGATAAATTCCCGTAAGTACAACTTAAGTTCCTATTTGCTTTTTACAACGCACAAAGCTCGAGTTTGTAGTCCAGTTTGGTCTATAAGGACGGGATCGCTAAATAACAAGATACAAACCATAAATAAATATTGCATTTTCAAAAGCGCTAAAGTGGCTATCTAAGACCTGTAATTAGTACTGATTGCCCCAAGTTTGATTAAACTATTTTTTTTCACGTACAATACACTTAGACAAGCTGGTCCAAACTTGCATTCGAAATGCTATGCAGCTTAAGGAAGTTACGATGACCTATTGATATGGTGTTTCAGGATCAGAACGTACAGGATGTCCACGACACTTGAACAGTAAGTAAGTATTCCTAAGCAATGTATAAATATCAAATAATAGCGCGGTTATCTAGTTCGCAGCCGTCCTCAAGACAAGATACTTTTCGCTTGTTTAGATTCGGCTCAACCTTCAACACAGTTTTGTCGCATCTGCTTCAACATTCGTCCACTTGGAAAATTGCCAATGACACACAAAAACTCGAGTTATAGTTATTTTTACTTACACTCACGAAGACACCGCCAGCAGTCCTGTGGTCAGATCGATTAATGTGCAGGCCATATTTAGCACCGAATTGATCAGTCTGCTAGGATAAGTGCATGCATCTACGTAGATATACATGTCGTCACCCCCGTTTATGTGATCAACTCTTGATGGCAATGGCGGCGGAGGTAGTGTTGCCCATTGATCTATACAGAATTTATCTGTTTGGCAAGAAATCAAGCACCTTTGAATATATGCTTACAGAACGAACAAGACACGCTTCTGTTCATCACTGCTACAATATCTGATAGACTATAACTTGAAGACAACGAGAACAGGTAATTCATACAAAACTCTCTATTAGACGAGCTTTCTGATTGATCGTTATTTTATTGCATCCGTCTATATTCTGTGCATAGTGTTCAGCATCCCTGATGAATTGCCTTTGTAAAATTTCGTGTTACCATCGCCCCTTAGGAGCACCCGGTATTAACAACATACATTATGTGTGAATGCAGTCCTTTCTCGTTGTCCATATTTCTACGAATTAAACCGCATATAGAAAAGACACGCTTAGACAAAAACTCCTTTATTTGTTTGTAACTAAGTGTGTTCGTTTCTTTAACCCAAACAATTGCACTGAAACACATACTCTATTCTTGTTTGGTAATATTAGCTTCATACGCTCGGCCTTCCAATAGTCCGCCCGAATGCCAGGCCAATGTAACTTCCTGTAGTTTGGGATCATGATCCTTGCTAATAAGAGACCGTTCCATCCAAAAGCATTAAAACACATATTACAGATCGTACGTTAAACACGACAATAACAAAATCGACTTACTTAGATACTTATATCGTTTCTTATAAACCAGTCAAAGAAAAAGACCGCCATCCATCACCGATCATCTTAGGTGATTGTGTACCATGTCGGTAAGCTGTGTTATCTGTAGATATAAATATGATATTAGTAGGGGTAGTAGTTACAAACCGGAACATTCGCAAAATATGTCCACTCCGTAGTCTGACAACAGTAATAATAATAATAAAAATACGACTATAAGGGTCCAACTTCGTATGCAAGAAAGCACTTCAGCAAAACACCTTATAAGTTGATCATGAAAGCCTTTGATTCTTTACCCAGCATTATACAAGTGCTTCACTCATGCGTATGATTAATAATGTTCTACTACATAAAGCTCTTTTGACCGTAGAACCGAATCTCTTAAACTGCATATCGCTTATCGCCCAGCTATACTTCGTTTCTGCGATAGCGTAAAACTTGACGTATCAAGTAGACAGTGTCACGTCATAGGACCCACATTTACGTCCGATATGCATAATTACGGCAAGTAACAACATCATTGATCAGACGGCGTCCGTATACCATCCTACCAATTGAAACGCCAAAGAAAGCAACAAGTGACCATACAAAGCACGTGTCCATGGAGCGGCACGCGTGTTACCACTGAACTATTTATAATCAGCTCAGTTACGCTGAAAACCGTCTAACATAATAACAGCATTGAAACTAGTACAATCATACTCCAACCGATATTATAGCGGTTAACTCCTTTGACCTTTTCCTACCATCTGAATGAAGATTCGTTCATCTGTTTTGAATCTCTGGCCTTCCGTTGGCCTGTCGTGCCTCGGTGGCTGAGTAGACAGCAAGTAGAGGCTAGGACATTTGTGAGACAGGAAGGAGTATGCAAGGCCTGTATAAAAAAAGAAAAAGCGGTAATGATAGAGCTGCTTTTTTCTCCTTTTCACAGCAATTACCTTGCTAGTTCCTATTATTACAGCTGGCCTGACGCTGCAGCAAGTTATCTGCCCGGCGCCGCGGTTTTCCGATGACATTACCCGTTGTTCCGAACTAGCGCCTCGTTACTCTCGAACGAAAATCGAGGCGCAAGAGGGGACGCATCAACGTCTTCAAAGAAGGTTCGTGTGTTACGCGCACGCATGTTGCATCAGACAATATACTATCACTATCATTCGAATGTTACGGCCATCTCAGGACGTGGGTCTGTCTCAATAACAAGTAGTAGTTGGCTTCAGGAGACAGATCTCACCGTTAAACCTGAACAGTAAAAACAGATAGTAACGAAATGGATACGCAGAAGCAGACGTGCGGGACACATTTTCATGTAGCATAGGGCAATGAATGATGAAGCATGCTTTTCTCATTTGGTCACCGAGAATGTGTTGCGTTCAAGGGCCGCAACAGTATCTCAATGAGTCACTCTTGCACCCATTCTACCTGCAGCCTCTTTAAACCTAAAGCTGTATAAGCGGGAAATTTAGTTTTTTTCTCTGTCTAACATGCACCGGGAAGATTAGACATCGCATTCGAACGGTCGGCATCGACTTTTCGATGAAAGATAACTCTCAAAATGCTGTAAAATATCAACAGCGTTTGTAATAGGATAAAGGAGCGCACTAGCCTGACGTTTGTGGGTCAGCACGAACGTATATCAGGTCCACGCTAACCAGTTAAAGTCGACCTACTGGGTTTATATGGCACCGAGCTGGTCATCGTCATTACTGTGTATTACCTAATGCTTTACCCAACTACTAAGGCAATCACAATGTCATTGCGTACCTGTCACTAAAACTACGCTGTTGTATGTGGAGCTATTATTAGACATGAAAGATCGAGACACGATCAGAAATCACGTTATCCTCTTGCGGATATCGAAACACCGTGCTGGATGCAATGTAAAGTCTCTAATGTCGGATGATTGCATTGTGATATTACAAATCGGATAGAGCAACGATATAAAACGTTGCAAATAATTGCTACTCCAGACAGGTTAGCGGCAGTAATATAAGAAAATAAGCTCAAGCAACGAACGAAGAGATCGAACTATCGGCAAAGTAACTTATTCCACCAAAAGTTCCATAAGACAACCACTGAGTGACCACATCGCAAACCCCTATGTCCTATATCGAATTGGCAATTTGGATAACAAAGATTCGATTGAGGTCCTTCAAATAATCCAGAAATCATTCGGTACCGAAATACAGTAGCACCAACGGCGAAGTAGTACAAAATGACGATCTCAAAGAATATGTACCCAACATCTTAACGTAATTTTATGACAGACGTCCGAGGAACAATACCTCACTTTCTCAACGTCTGCAATGCATCGGCAGTTAGAAGTTAAGCGCTTAGTGGCTGATTTTTTTGTCATATGTCTCTGATTGTTCGCTCCATATGCCACATGTCAGACACTTGCCACTTATACGATTCCGCTTGCCAGATAGCGGTTTCCAAAGATATCGATCAACGTCAGTTGCATACTTTACCAACAACTGCTTGCGCTAACATCTCGAATGATCGACACTTCTCCATTATGAGTACTGCGCTCGCCAGGTCTAGCCACCATGGCGGCCCGTGTGAATTGAGGATGGCATGAGACAGTCCCTATTCCCACTTCGTGGCCATTGGCCTAACTAATATCAGAAAATAGCAAACCACTTCGACTTAGGAAAGGGTTACTATGCACCCTGATACGATTTAGCGTTATTGTTTAAGGCTGGATATGAATGTACAAATAGGCGTTGAAACGATTTTACGCAACCTTGCATAGAATACGACAGGTAATAGGAGTTATGCCTTGTGAATGATAGCTTAGTGGGTAGCGTATTTGCCTGCTAACCTTAGGGACACGTTGTAGCCTGGGTTCGACATGGACAGGCAGAGTTCATTTCATGCTGGATGAGAAACACATAGCCGTTTCATAGTTTCTCTATCTGTTATTATTCCTAAATCGAAGTCTGGTGCCACTAGCAGAGCACTTTATTATCGCAGCATAGGGGACAGAGTGGCGTACAGGAATGACAGCTAGGGACGTACGGATGTTCAAACAGCATACGCATTGCATGCGTATTAGAACAAGTCTTATGCGGCAAGATCTTTAGTACGGATAAGAGGCTTGTCAAGTTATGACGCAATAGCAACGGGGGCAAAAACAATGTGAATAGCGTGGCTATTTAGCGTAAATTGATGGAACATATTTTGTCACCTGGAAACAAACAGGTCGTCTTTTCTGCAAATACGTTTGCCTGGTACAATTAGCACCTAGCACTAATAGTTATTTACTAAATTTTCGTGGGACAACTATTATCTTGCCATTTGTGGTTGCTATTTTTATAATTCAGGAAAAACTTGGGTACGGTAAAAAAAGGCGGGCAACAAAAATATTTTCGTTTTCATTTTCATTTTTTTATTTAATAAAATGGAAGAGATTGCCGCGATTGTGATCGACACCCCAGCTAACTATTACGTACAATGCCTCGCTGGGTTTTGTCACTGCTGTACGTTAGTCGTGACAGGCCTTAGCATAAGGGTGGCATCTAAAACGCAAAAACGGCCAGAACAACAAAGTCGGCCTAGTAGAAAAAACCCTAGCGGATACTTTGAAGCTATATTGTTCAAACTAAATTGAGCCTCATAGTAGTGGCGGCGGCGGCGGCGGCGGCGGCGGCGGCCGCGCTGGTTAATGGCCAAGGGCAATAGGAAGGCGAGCAGCAGAGAGAGGTATTCGTTCTGTCATTTCCGTTTGCTGATTGTTCGAAGTGCTTGAAGCGATGCAATGTTGCCTACAGTCATCCCGTAATAACTCCATACACACAACGAGGACTGAACGAAAAGAGATACATCGGCATACAAGAGGATCTATTTTAAAATAGCAAAAGATACAAAAGAGTTAACGCCAACGGATACGCCATAAACGGTCGACACGGTTGTCGAGATCCGGGCGATGGGCATACGGCCAACAGCGAAACGGCTTGCGTTCACCCGAACAAATTAGCCAGCTGTCGAAGGGGTGGCTCCTGTTAAGGTGGTGCGAAAATAGCACACATCAATATATAGCGAATTTAGCAGAATCAGAGAATTAGTCCTAATTATTTCGTTCTTTGAGCTAGTAGAATAAAATACTCCTATATTGGAATATACAGTAGTGGGTACAATAGACTGAATGTAGGTAAGGTAATCTGGCGTATTCTGCTGGTTAATATCAGGCTTTTTCTAACTATTTCTGTCTATTTGCCTGTCGTTGTCATTTCCGCCAAGAAAGAGTATCGTTGCAATATCGAGAAACTGTGTCTGTATCATCTTCAATCTGTCTTCTAGCATTAATGCAGCCTATAAACGAGTGAGCCTACCTAGAACCTTCCCTTTCATTCCATACCATGCCTCAAGAGCGGCGTCACCGCACAGGAATCACGACATTAGCAATAACAGTAGCGGCTGCTGCCGCAACAGCGGGAGAAACACCAGCAGTAGAATCACCCACACGCGACGTGTCACTTAGTGTATACGTTCGAGCGATAACACGAGCAGGAAATCGATAATATGCCATTCTTGGGCGCAAAGTCGCTACCTCTGTCCTCCACAATGGCAGTGTTTTGTAAATAGATTTTATTATTAGGCTGTTCGAAGTCGCTTTCTTATCCAGTGAGCTACAAACTGTCGGACCGCTGCGTACCGTCACTGTGTTATTTCTTTCGTGACAACTGGGTATCGACTTTTTCGCGCTGGACAGACACGCTTTCATAGGTCTAACTGTCGATGGCGTACAATTCCGAGCCCGCTCCCCGTCCTCGTCATCGGCCACCTCTCTATCTTGTTTGCCTTTGGCCACAATAGGCACTTTCCCGTTGCTATGAATGCATACCCACAACGCACGCCTGTTTCCATCGCATTGCTAGATAAGCTGAATCTGAAGCAACAAGAATTAGGAAAACGGAACGCTCTCCCTTCGCCAACTATCGCTTTCAAAGTATAGTCTACAGTTCTCCTTTGTTTCTCTGATGTACAATGTCACCACACCATTCCCAATCTATATACTTATTCAAGGATAGAGACAGTGTGTAGTAGAAGAAAACACAGCCCTTTACTGCATTAGCTCCAAACGACTTCGTTGTTTGTATCAGACGGACAACTAATTGTACGTATAGCACCACGTAGAGTGATGTTCGACTTTTTCTTTTTTACTGTAGCACCCTGCGATCTGTTCGAGAAAAGAGGAAGCTGATGATAGTATTAAGCGTAATAGCAGCTCGTCCGGTTAGCTGGCACAGACATCATCGTTGAGCTTGTACAGCATCCTCTCTCCTTTCCCTTCCATACACTGATATTGTATTAGTGAATGGGTCGATTATTCGCAAAGACGCCGAGCTGACCGGTCTGGGATGTTCACAAGATACTGCTGTTGCCTGTGTTTTTGGTGACCGATCTTGCTCTAACGCTCAAGCCCTGTCTGACCAATACGGCCCCGCTGTGGCCAGTAGCAAATTCCAGAAGCTGTGCACGCACCTCTCACAAATGTATGTGTGTGTATATATCCACAGCGAATCGCCAACAACAACAACAACTACGGCTGGGTGCCAATGAAACAAGGCTACAGTAGCAGCTGGCCGCCGCCGCCGCCGCCGCCGCCGCCAAAAACTATATCAAGTAGCAGTCAGCGTCATCGTCATCGTTGTTGTTGTTGTCGTCGTCCTGAAATACTGTTTAATGACAGTACTGGATGTAAAACTGTTCAGCTAGAGACGATGAAGGTAGAAAGGGGATGCTTTAGTGGCGGTCCTGCGATGTCCGGCGTTGGCAGCGCAACAAGGTTGGGACCATTACAGCTGTTTTCGTACGCTGCTTACATACAGGCAACAGTACGTCTACTAAATAACATGCTAACGTTGTCACAGTGTTGACCACTGGCCGTAGCCGAACAAACAACCAAACATGACAGCGCCAGCCGGAAGCAGCAAATGCTAAAACTATGGACGACCAAAGCGACACGTATCTGGAAAACTTTCTGGAATTTCTTTGGAAGGAACGGCTGGAATTTTGCTTCTTCGTCTCGGTCGATTGCCCATTTGAATACAATGAGGCAAGAGAAAAACCTACGAGAGAGTGCGCACACGCTCACATAGTCGCACACAGCGAAACGTGACCGATAAGCACCAAGTGAATAGGTTCAGTACTCTGTCGCAGTTATTACGATGGCCGGACGACTCTGTCTTGTGGTGGCACCGGCCCCGGCACCGGCCACCAACAACAGCCACATTCAGGTAGGGAAACGATCTGAGTGAGGACAGTGAGAAGGCTAAGCAATCGTCGATCACAAGCACCCCTGCTGATGCCTTACTTCTGGCAATCTCAGCCTCGGCTGATAGATGACACACAGATCTATGACGTACGGCAGGAAATGTAGGTGACAACGATGTCTTCTGCCTGCAGCCAGCGGTAGTAAGCCTAGGCCATTTATCTGCTCAGTCACTGACCGAGTCCATCGGTAACATAATATTACGATGATATCGCGTAGCAGTATGATTTAGGGATTGCATTGTGATCGGCCGAGTCATCGTTCGACTGTAAATCATTGGCGCAGCCCGATAATACGATAATCGGATGGGCAGAGGGCGTGCTATACAGGAGGGTACTGACTATTACAGAAGAGCCATGGCAGTAGACGTTCGCAGTTGACTAAATGAATAGCCAGGGGAATCTGTTTAATAAACATACATACATACATACATACATACATACGAAGCGAAAAACTACGTTATTTGACACAGGCTCAGTAAAGCCGTCAAATAAAGCTCAAATGCCTGGAGGATGTTTTGACATTTCCCGCTCCAGAGCCTTCTTTGGACATTTGCGTGTCCAAAGAAGGCTCTTGGGGAAGAGCTCTTGGAGCTCAAAGGGAAGAGCTATGCGCGCTTCCAGGTATCTGATACCTCAGGTCACGACCACAATCTTTGTATTTTTGATAGCCTTTATTGGCCTTAGGTTATTCTCTTACTCTTCACATGTTTCACCATGTTGCTTGACGTTTCAGGAGTGTCTTCCACGTTAGCGCACTTGTGACACGTTGCACACTAGTTAGACACCCCGAAAGATAACGTTTGCAGAGATCTCTTAGGCGCATGTTTGATGTCCACACATGATCTATGGAAAACTGGCTTAAGAAATCAGCCTTGTGAAAAGCATGCACCCACGCAGAACGGAATGATATTCCGTTTGCTGTAGCGGAGGGTTGAAAGTGATTTGATTATATATTAATTCATATGTGTCCATTTTTTGAAAAAGCAATTGAACTATTAAGAACATATATAATAGGGGTATAATAGAGATTTTCCAATTTCTCTAAAAGCAATGCCTCAACAGCCGTATGGCAAAGTACTGATATGATAACAAACAAAAAAGAAACCCGACGGAACAACCAAAATATCTTGTCAATACGAAGTCAGACCGTTATAGGGTCGCAAGAACAAAATTGATACAAAAATATTCCGACAACCGAAACGAAGAGCATTTTTTACCTTATGACACTTATCCTATCGTTAAAGACTGGAATGACTCGTTCCTTTAAAGGTAGAGTCTTCTGTCTTTTATAACTGAATTTCGCAGAATTATAGCAGAATTTCGATGCCATCGCATCTGCCCTGTTTACTTTGATTCGCGCTTACCGATGTTAACAGTGTTTCTGTTTATTAAGCTGAAATCTTTTAGATATTTAATAGCAGCTTGACCTGACGAATCTTATCACGATTGAAAGCAATTAACCAGAACGATCGATAATACTTACCGACACTCATCGTTGTTTTCGTCGAACGTCGTTGATCTACAATGTTGTCCTGTTCCTTTTTGGTGCTCTCCAGGCCGATCGTACACGATCTGGAGGCCTCCCGAACTTCTCGAATCGTCTGCTAAACCGCTAGCGATTTTTGGGCGGCGGCGGCGGCGGCGGCGGCGGCGGCGGCGGCGGCGGCGGCGGCGGCGGCGGCGGCGGGGGGGGGGAGGGAGTTGTTCCGTTAATTATCAACCTGTCACCACCACACGCGGCTTTGATCGTACCAACGGCACAAAATCCATGAAGAAACAATTGAACACTTCGTAACACACGAATTCCGCACACAATGAAGATGACAATAATGATGGCTGAAGCGTATCAATAATGCGTTATCGTTCTCACTATTCGTTGTCTTACTCTTTGATTATAATTATTACTTCTCATTGCCAGTGCGCGCGAAGTTTTCATTGATTTTATTAATCCTGTTGTGCATTTTCAATGCATCGCTTTTTGATTGAGCTGAGCTCTTGAGTGTACCGAAATTCATAAGGCTTGAGAACCTTTTGCAATATGCTCGAAAACACTTTCACTTGCAGCTGCAATACTTCCTGCGACTCGAGAATTTCGACACTATCAAGGATATTGCAGTAGACACAACAGGCCGCGGTAATTACGGCAAGACGGCATTAACTAAATATAGCCCTAAAAACCAATCACATTACGAACAACACAGACAACAACAACAACAACAACAACAGCAGCAACAACAACAACAGCAGCAGCAGCAGCAGCAGCAGCAACAACAACAACAACAACGACGACGACGACGACGGCGACGACCACCACCGCAATAACAACAACAACAGTCTTGGAACTGAACGTCGGCGCTTGAAACTTAAAAATACGATTCGGTGACGAAAACAACGACACTGCCGTCTGTTCCGTTGGATTATTACTGTTTTTATTATTATCACTACTTATCATCAGGAAGCCGTCTTCGGGGATGCGAGAACTTTTATCATCAAAGAACAGACGCCAGTTGGCATTGATGCTGATGGCCACGACGACGACGACGGCTGTAGTGGTGATGCGACGACAAATCCAACGGCTACCACATTCAAACGGGTAGAACACACGTAGCAGGCCGGCTTTCTTTTTTCTGATAGACTTTCTTGTATAACAGGTATATGAAGTTTTCTTGTAAATGATGCAGCAGCGGCGGCCCACAGTGATGGCTGAATGAACTAGTATGAATCTCCGACGTATACAATCTGGGGTAGACGGGGGCGCTGGGACGGCTCCATCTAACCCTCTTCAATCCGCCAAAAAAGGACCAATCATAGTAGAGAGATTACAGGCAAAACTTCTACTATCATAGATTACGGTTCGTTAGCGATGTTGTTGCCGTGCTGTGCTCTTAGGCTGTGACGTACGCCAAACTTCCTTTTCATCGCAGTGAGACCGCGTAACGCTGAACGGTGGTTAATTTCGAACAATTCAATGCGTACCCTTGTAGACGCTGTTCGCATAGAAGTAAAGCGGATAACAATAGTAGATCGCGTGGATTTGTGGACACAGAGCAAATGAAATATCCGAACAGACACCGTACAGAGCAACAGGCAAACGTCTGAGGTGCAGAAAAATTTCTCTGGCAATTGACGACTACTAAACGCTGACAATACCTCTGTCTAATATCTATTATAAATTCGTTTGACTGGGGGTAATTGCGCGCACAACAACAACAACATACAGATACTGTGAAGACAGTAAGTACCGACCGAGTTAGCTGTTAAATTGTTCAGTTCTTGCGAATCGTTGATAATGTAATTGGCCAAGTGTATCAGTTCTATGGCAAAGTAGGCTTTTTCGTTTCTTCTTCGCATCAAGTGACATGGGACAACGAAGCGACCGTTACTTTTTAGATATACTTCAAAGTACAAAGCAGAGGAATATGACGTTCAACGTAATAACAACAACAATAGCAGCGATAACAATATACTAGAGCTAAAGGGACAGTCACCTTAGCGATGGCGGCCGTTAAATAGAACGGTCAATTAGATGCCGGGCTTTCCATCATAAGTCAAGCTGGATTAGTTCGCCTGCATCCATACTATCCAGGGCAAATGGTAGCGCAATGTATGAATTTTGTCGTATTCCGTAGACGCTGATGAACAGGACATTAGTTTCACGTAAACAAGTTTTTTTTTTTACTGTAGCAATGGAAAAACACGCAACATGTGTCTCTGCGTCGTCGACAACGACAGATATCTCCGCTAAAATGCTCTCTGTCGTCGAGCGATAATGTCGACTGCTGACAACCAACTTTTGCTGTTTGTCGATGCTACTCTTATTGTTGTTGTTGTTATTATACGATACGTATTGCTAAATCGATGGTCGTCTTCTATCCATTTGATTTTCATTCAGTGTTTTTAATTCTGTTATAGATGTCAACGCTACGGCTGTCGCTCTCGCGTGAAGCTTGCCGTAATCAGTTCGCCTTTTGATCTACTGCTTCAAAAGCTGGTTAGCGTTGGTTTCTACCGATGTAGCTGATTGCTTCTGGCAAATCTCGGAATTAATTGATTTTTTTCTCGGTGTTTAATGTTCTGTACGATTTCTACTGGCCTCGATAGAATATACAGGTGTCGTTACACGCAATGCACGTCGTTGTCGCCGTCTTTTCCCGTAGGACATTAAATCATAACAATAACGGCTAACATCAGTAACGGCATGGGAAAACTACAGCCAGAAATCGTCAGGCGCTATCTGCTCGTTCATCGTCCACGAGCGAACAGACTGCCACGATTGCTTAAATCCGCTGCACTCGGCGAAATAGTACGTATGAAATTAAGGGCAAGCAAAAAACAAGTGAGTCTGTCAGCAGGCGTTTTCTTCTGATTCTGTTACTGCTACTGCTGCTGCTACTGCCTCTGTAAACAGTAGACAATCGAGCACCGGACAGTAT
The DNA here is from genome assembly GCF_002532875.2 of Varroa jacobsoni. NCBI lineage: Eukaryota > Metazoa > Arthropoda > Arachnida > Mesostigmata > Varroidae > Varroa > Varroa jacobsoni. Next base: position 590,076 of record NW_019213123.1, read on the forward strand.
CCTATCGCTGATACTTGTCGAGAATCACTGTTTTTTGCCGCCGTCAGGACAACGAGCGAGCTGTCGTCGTCGTCGTCGTCGTCGCCGTCCGACGACGGAACGTATGAAACCTCAAAAAAGAACACTATGGAAACGATTTACTGTATGTCGCTTTGTCGTCCTATCGCCGCGCTCGTTTCGTTGTCGTCGTTTACAGAGCGCCGTTTCGCAGCGGTTGAATTAATAGGAACAGTATTGGCATATTAACATACACACATCAGCACACGTTCAGTGCTGCAGACTTCAGGACCCACAAGCAGCAGCAGCAGTAGACTCAGACAGATCGTATCTCGGCCCTTTCCGGTAGCGAACTGAGGGCGGTCGGCTCTCTAACTCTCACAGGCTGCCGCCTCTACTGCGCCGTTCCTGGCTGGTTCATCTATAGTCGACAATGGCGGCGGCGGCGGCGGCGGCAACGACAAGTTGACAATTGAAGCGAGACAGCAAAGCTAAGCAGACACCACCAGGAGGAGCTCGCATTGACTCGTCGTTGTCGTATGTTCATCAGACACCAGGAGGCGCTTCGATCGTGCTCATATCGGCCTCCGCCATCATGGTCGTGCCGTCTGTGGCTTGCTGCTGTATCCTACTGTAGGTATTAGTAGTAACAGCAGCAGTGATAACGGATAGTTGTCAAATCGGAGGTGCTTGCAGAGCTTGATGCTGTCGGCGCACCGGATGGACGGCAGCATAACATAACATAAGACGGCGGGCAAGCGAACGAAAGCTAACGGACGGAAACAGGTACCGAATGAATGGGAAGGCCGAATACAACGGATGCAGCCCGCGGATATTTGAAAGCTCCATGGAAACTTGTGCAGATGCTGATTCTCTGTAATAGCTAACTGGCATTGACACAGGGCATTAAGGCAGTATCGAGCTGAATATCGACTAATTCATCGAGAAACTAAATCTGATAAGTCACTATAAGGTTAGATCGAAATCAGAGTGACTGCGAATATATCAGGTACAACTGCGCGTAACTGGATAACTAGACTTTTATCGGTTTCATTGTCGATCATCCAAGTCGGGAGGTTGGATTCAAGAATCGGATACGTCCACTTGATTCCATTTGCGGTCTAGAATGTTTTTAAAAGCTCATGTGTAATTGTTAGTTATCTTGTTGATAAACTGTGAGATGTAAATATAAAAAATAAGGTAGGCCCAACTGATTAGAATGTTATGTTAATAAGATTAGTTTGCTTGCATCTACGTACAATTGCCATCAAACGCCTTCGATACTTAGAAAAATAATCGCCTATAGTTTGCGTTACTATATCGAAGCTTTTTTTCCACTGCGTTTCATTGGACAGACAATATCATGGGCATTTGACAAAACCCATGTTGACCGCAGCTATCGTGTTTACACGATCTGGGAAAGTGCTGAAAAATTACAGCTCTAATGTGCAAAATTATATAGGTTAGGTTAGGTACAATGTTGCGAGCACAAAGCCTTCGATCCGGTTCGACCAAAGGACCAACATAGAATAGTCTTAGAGTGTGGACCCTGCCCATGTTTACAAACTAGGCCCCTGTCTAATCTGTCGCACATGCCGTATACGTTAGAGAGCACCCTTTTTAGATCTTCGTTACGACTCATTTTCGTAATAAGCGATGCGATACCGCAGCATTTACAAGCAGACGACCATGGTTTAGTATACCGGTTACCATTGAAGTTCCAGGTAGCACTGCGTATTTTTTGTCTTTTTTTTTAATTTTTATTTATATTAGTGTTTCTTCGTATTAAACCAACTAAGTAGGATTGAATGTAATGATTCATAAGACAGACTTGTCAAACTTGATTTGGACAATTTATGTTAGGAAGTCTAACCTTTCATGGTCAGGATAAGACAATATGCCATAGAAGGTTTAACAAAGTCATACAACTTTCATACCGGGGACATTATTAATTGACTTATGACGCCAAAATTGAGCACTGAAACAGACAGCCTGTCCTCGACATAGAAAGCACATCATTGCATTAGATTGTCGGAAGTTTTAAAATCGATACCAATAGGACAATTTCTTTTGGATAGTTTTGGCCGTAAATAGAAACACACTTAAAACAATACGATAACATGTATTTTTGCCGTCTTCCCAGGTGCCTGCAAGTGAAGCCATAGCTAGACACGTTCCCCTGGAATATCCGACATGGATTAAGACTACTTTTAATGTTCATGAAAAGGCAGAGTACTATATAAAGTTAATGTATGATAAATTTCGCCATTTGACCACTTTGAGGGAGTCGTTCATTCTTTAATAAAAGTAGACTTAACCAAAAACATGGATCATCCTATGAAATATTAACTACTGCATTGGGTTGAACTTCGGTACCGTTTGAAAGTCTTCCAGTGGTAGGGTTATGCACGGAAATAACATATCGATTGATTATGGTTTCTTTCTCAGTTTATACGCACATTTTCGAAAAAATTACTCTTAAATCAAAGTGGAATATTCATTTCAAAGGAATTTTTAAACGAATCTGTACTGTTGTAGTTAGCTCCTTGCTTCGTCCGAGGCAAGAGACGTGCTAAGGTGCTGGCCTAAAAGGACACCGCCCGTGACTAACTTTAATTACAGACCTGTCCGTTCAGGTTGACATTCAATAGAGGAAATGCGAATAGCCTTGCTTGAGCGAACACGATTCAGAATCAATCCTAGGTATTGTGTTCCACGGTAGATTATCTACCGTGAGTGGAAAAATGCTTTTGCGGTTGATTCTACAATAAATAGGCAGCGTTGTCAGTTAACGATTTAGATTGCGGCCCTGGCTTAATCAATACGCGCAGGTGCGGTAGGTTTTCATTGGAATTGCTAACACGGCAATAATTCCTTCGCTGTTAATCAATAGAGCGCCGCACGGATAGTCCCCTAAACCTTTTTGTAAATACTGCACAACCTAAGGACCTAACTAGGCGAGCTAGGAAGACATTAAACATGTATGTACAAAAATTAGGCCATCATCGTCTTTATTAAGCAAGCGAAAAACAATATACTTGAAAAAACGATGCTTGGGTTTGCACGCATTTTGGCAGTTCCATGAACGTCCCGCTCGTACCGATGTATATTGAGTTAATAATATGCGCGAATGTTTGTTACCTCCGTGATAAGGTGTAAATCCTCTACCTATCAGCAAATAGCGGATTCATTTTCGTGATGAGACAAAGTATGTTACTTAGAAATTTTCAGGCGTTTTTCGTTGGTCGTTACATCACAATTTTTTTTATACGTCTAACTTTACCGCTATGCAACAAAACGCCAACCAAAAAAGCGCAATTATTGTTGGCCCGTATAACGGGTAAATAAATGCAACGACGTTATGTTTAACCGAAATATTTAGAAACGCAGTAACTCTGCATAACACCAAAAAAAATAATTATTAGATGTTAGGACCACATTTTTTCCATACCATTCGGTGTTATCCTGTCTTGTTTTTAGTCTACTATAAATATAATAAAACACAGTCATTAGGTGATGTCAGAATATTGTAGAGTCTCTTGTTTACAGATTTTAGTGTACCTATTTCAAGGTCTTTCAAGTCAATCAAAGTGGAAAATACAACTTATTTAGGTAATAATACTTATTTAGGTAAAAATAGGCTACAGCACCCAGATCACACATTTAATTTTTTGATTTACGTTTTGGTCCTAAAGTCTAAGCCCTATAAAATGACATTAATTTGGAGTATTATAATGTTATGGTGCGAAAAACGTCGATCGTATCCTGATATAAAATATTAGTTCTATTTGTCCCGTTACTTATTGCGGCGAGCTCTTGTTGGGCTCGAGCCTTCCTTAAGCTTCTATCGTTTTCCAATACAGAATAAAATCCACACTTTATGCTTTGTGTCTGCAGTTATGAGTTCTTTACGGCAATTATGTGATTACAAAGAGTAGAGCAATTGCGTCGTTGAATTGTTCTCTGTTCCTCATCTGAAGCAAGTACTACTAAAGTGATACAGCGGTATGCAAGACGAAAAATAGCCTAACTATGTTGATTTAAGTTAGATAAGTTTTTTCATGCGCGCATAATAATATAATTCTATCTGTGTGACCTTGTATATGGTCTTTGTATTTTCGCCTTAAAAAATGTGTAAATTCGTTTTGAGTGAAGTAAAAAATGGTGCGGATCAATTGTGTAGATCTGCATAGAAATAAGGCTCTCCAGTGGGTCCAACTAACTCTTCCTTGCTTAATGCGCTTATGAGTTCAGTGCGCTTCTTCTCTGTAGATCTACTTACAAGCGTTATAAGTAAGACGGCATTCCGCGCCTATTTGCCTACAATGGCCATAACGGATCGTTCCACGAATTTTTAACCCTTGTATATATGTAAATGGTCAGCCCTGTAAGGGCCTATGCCGTGTGAAGTCTTAGAGCAAGAGGAATTAAGGGCAAGCAGCTAGCAACTTCGCATTTCTACCCCGGTTTTAATTTCTGTAATTTTTAAGCTATATACTTCTGATAAAAAAAAAAAAAAACTGATAAATTCAGTAAACAATTACGTTCATTAAATTGTCCTTCAGCATAGAGTTCGTTTTTATGGTATAATTGTACGAAGTTAGACTGCCGTCGTTTTGCCCCTTCCCGACACAAGGCCACATCTTATTACACGTGACTGTTAGAGACGGAACACAAGAGAGAGGAACTTAATTAATGCTAACACATTATAAAATGATATGATCTGTATCTTCAGCTATACAGAACGATTAGTCCACATGAATGGTAAGGAGTCTGGAAATCGAACTTGAGCAAGTACTGGAACCCTCTCGCAATCGACAGAAATTCGTAAGTGATAAGGTCAACGAAACTAACCGTATGCAAAAAATACCTATCAACTCCTACGCATGAAACGATACTTTTTATTAGTGGAGGCGGCCGACACCATTGCGACAGAAATACGTCTCTTCGTCCATACGGGGCGTGGGCATCATGTGTTCGTTCATATCCCACGGATGCAGCAGACCGGATAGTCAACAATCGTTAAAGAAAACATGGCTGACACCCCGTAATGTAAGCCTGCTCTTTGAAACTTTGTCGGGAGACTGGTCTAAGCCCAGCTGTGCTATGAACTCTCTACCTACCTAAAAATAGCCCTCGTAGTAACACCTCATGGTTAGGATCCGGGCTCATTCAATGTATAGGGAGTAGAGGCTGAGAGTCAAAGGCGAGTTAACAACATTCACGTGACACTCTTGGTGCATTTTATTAAAAAAAAAAGAAAAAAAATAACGAATAATATAGTCGAAAAGCTAAGAAATAGGCATCTTCCCCTTACGGGCCCTAGTACAACGAAATACAAATATGTGCAGCAAATTTCTTTACAGATAGATTCAATTGAAGCGGGCAGGCATATGGTCAGTTATGTAAATCGGAACCATACGGGTTGATCAGATTCCAAATAAGATGTGTACAAGAGGAAGGAACTACTTGCAGTAATGATTTTAATATTTTTTGACTGCAGAAGGCATAACCCTTGAACGTCAGACAAACGAGTCAGAAATGTTGGCCCAGATGTTAGTATCGGCGATGGCGCCGACGCCGTCATTGCTATACGTCGCCTGATAGTGCGTCCATGTAGATATTGTAGACCAATCTCAACCAAAATACCGTATCAAGTCAACGAGCTTCCAACCAGGTAGAAATTTTTCACAGACATTAGTAGTACTGTGCAGCTGTCCTTCCTTAGGCGTTATAGTTTTCAATAGCAGCAAGGTTAGTATCATGGTGCTCGGGTCTCGACAAAAGAGAGCATTTATGGAAATCTTTCATACAAGGAAATATCCCTTTAGGGATTCAGCTGTGATCTGAATCATCTGGCCGTTAGAGAAGCTCTGAGAGAAAAAAGTGCCATCAATATGCTGGCGATACCGCTGAAAGGACGCGCATGGGTGTGCGTGGCTATGGGGGTCAGTGCGTACAGCTCCGGGCTTTTGTAGCACTGCGCAAAGGAACTTCAGAGCCAGAGGCTGCAAGCCGCTCCAGGAAGGAAAACTTTTCCATATTGGATGTTAAGTATGAATGAAAACAGCGACTTCAAAGTATACGTATAGAAATGCATGCTGAGTAAACCAAAGAAGATAGTGACGTGATGCGAATTGTGTCCCTAATGAGGTAAAGCGACAGGCATACATTAGTGATTTTTATATTTTATATTTTTACATATATTATATATAATTGATATTTTATACCACATCCCGTTTCAGAAAATGATAAAAGGCAGCATAGTCTTGTTTCTACACAAGTATTGGTTAAACCTAACCTAGGTTCTATGAGTCGATCCAGAATTTGTTTCGTCCAGTTTTGTCCACTACAACAGACACGATAGGAAAGTGACATGACCTAGCTAAAGTTCAGAAGGCCAATATCATAAGCATAGCAAAAACTAATGAAAGATTGTTAATCTTTCATTAGTTTTTGCTAGACTTAATACATTGGGGTAACCTGTGTCCTTTTGTATTACAGATCACTTTGTCACGTATGTTTTTGCAAAAAATCTTATTATACTTCGTAATAGGGTTGTTGCTAGGATATGATTAGGGGCAACTGGAACTGGAACGTGGGACGTCAGTTGCCTTAGTAGTTTCACATTGACCGTTGCTTTTAACAGCATCTCAAGCTACCAAAGATAACATTACTGCAATATTTTCGCAAGTGCGATGATCACGTCAGCTTGCTTGTGCTCTCGTGGAGCTAAGGTAAAAATGCACCTATTTGATCTACTCAGCATAAAGCGATTCGGATTTCAAGTAGTTAAGGTTTGACTGCTTGCTGAAGCAGCAAAGTTCTGTCAGTTTTACTAGTATAGTTACAAGTGTAACTTAGCCTGATGTCAAGTCGATGGACTCTTGTCCAGAGTAGGAAGTTTACTGCAGAGAAAAATTAAATAATGATTCCTAGTTCGCCGTCATTTATTTGGTTTGGGTCGAGATTTTGTAACCCGGTCGGAGTTAAGGGCCTGTCATCAGTTGCGCCTAATCCACGTCCGTTGGTTCCAATCAAACTGCCTTGACTGTCCCATGAAGCAGTGGCAGGCCACGTCGCTTTGAAATGTACCTATACCCTATAACTGGACGTGGTGCGTGTCCTGAGGATGTACAAGCTTACCGCATGACAGCAGTTTTTAGACGGACGATGATAACAGTATATCAAATAGCATCCATAGTTATTCCTATTTCTTCTACGTTGTGAAGGATTTTCGGAAAAAAGGTTTCCTTGCCTGACCTTTTTTCCAATAAAATGATAAATTATTCGGTAAATAGTATTTTTTTTGTTTGAAAAAATCAATGTGTCTACGGACACATCTAGATGTTTGCTGTGGTAGTTGCCACTCTTTTTTTTTTGCAATAGCAGTACCAAGGAAGGTGACAAAGGCGTTTTTCCGCCCCTGATCCTGGGTTGGTGCTTCTCTCAATTAACTACTTTGAACCCGGTGCTTAAATGGTGTCAACGTAGAGAAGGGAAGGAATTTTTCTAAGTAGTGCTGTTCGTCTAGCGATTTTTGTCAAACATAGAGGCCACAGTAAGCGTTTTTGCCTTCCGAAGTACCTGGCTCGTGGACGACGGCCCCACACTTGTGATTGGGTTCTCATGTGTTTCCATAGCTTTATGCTCGCCGGCATAAAATTCGACCGGCCATACACAGTGAACTAACTATGAATATGCGGAGAAGCTCAAACAGGGAATGGACAGAACAATCCAGGTGTTGTTAGGGTGTTTTCAATATCATATTTTTATTAACCGGCATCGTACAACGTATACTACAAGAAAGCAATTATTTGAATAACAAAATGCCTGCTTACTGCCCAGTTGCTGGCAGAGACGGAACGCTGCAAGCAAAGCGCACTTAGGTCCGCTTGCTTTGATTATTTTTCAGTTTTCTGCTGCTTCTGCATGTATTCCATGTCAAATATTGAAAACAGTTGCTCTCGAGAATGGGCTTCTGGGTCGCTATTGAAATGAGGAGGATTGGCTTTACATCTTAAAGTAAATAAACCTATTTGTTACATCCATTCATTTCCCAACGTTCATATGATTTCGTGCTAAGAGTATACGGATACGATGACATATTACGATCGTTTCGACCTGGGGATGACCACAAATGCGCCCCATCCGAAGAGTTCGATTTTGTCTACTATACACACCAAGCATCATCAGCACGAGCCAGAAGCTATGATGAAACGTATATGAAACATAATCAAGCTTCTGGTTGATAAATCCAGGGGCCGTTTTTTCAACGACATATATGCTTAAATAATAGAATAACAGTTGCAAATAAGATTGATACGCATCAAGCATATATGTGTATGGGACACCCTGTAATAACGCAATCCATGTAAATCTATATATGTATATACAAAGAGATTGTACTGTCTTGTGTATAATAATCTTTGAAGCTAAACGAGTGCACTGTAATATTTTTTTTACCTTTGTTGTATATTAATAGGGGGTACTTTGCATTAAAATAAATAATTATTTACAATGGCGTTTTTAAAGAGGCAAAGAAAAGTAGAAACAATATTAAATGAATAGTCAACACGATTTTGTCAAGAACAAGAACGTTGGAACAACTGGAAAGAAAATAAAAGAATAAAAGGGATTTTCTCAAAGCAGGTCAAAGTTACATTGAAAGAGGGTGCTATGAGTTTGTTCGCCAAAGGATGTCCATACATTATTTCCTATACTTCATCAAAAACTTCGACTAGTTAATTACTCCATTTACAGTAGCCGCACAACTTTCTAAGTTGCCATTTTTTTTTTTTGTAGAGAACAAATTGACATTTCCAACAAAGCCTGCTTCAGCTGTTTCTTATCCTAATTGTAAATCTAATTGTAGGCTTATGGCCTACGGGACTATGAGCCTTTCGTGTGTAAATTGTAACAGTAACTTTTAACCTATCTGAGCGATTATGATCAATAAAAAGGCATGATATTTGCCAGATCTAAAACAGGGCTCATATACCGAAGCCTTCCCTGACCTCTCCCCGTCGCTGCGTTTACCTGTAACACCATCGAACAGACTTGTCTCCCTCAATTTCGGATGGTCCTTGCTTTCATCCTAACCCCAACCGAGGGTGAACTGTCATCGCCGCTAAGAGTTCCTCCACAGCTTGTGATAGCTTTTTTGCTATTAAGTAAAAATAGTTCTAATAAGATGAAGTCAACATTTTTTTACGCGGATGAGGTGGGTATTTTCTCTTCGGAAAAGTGGGAACTGTTCATATGCTTTCCTAAGGATTTAACAGATAATGGATTATACCTTAAGCTTCTCTCGTATCTAATTATATCCGACTGGAGATCAGCACCCCACATTCGTATGTTTAGTACGGGCTTCGAAATATTCTTTTTGCATTTGCATAGGAATAACAGTTTCAAATGTAACTCTTTATTTTGCTTTATTTATGTTCAAAATAGAAATTCCTATTTCGATATCTTCGATATTTTAACAGCTTTTTCGTATGAACGAAAATCTACAACAATCACAGTACGTATTTTAAGTATTAACAATTCTTTTTCCATGCATGTAAGCGTTTCATGTCTGACTAGTAGATGACTATATTGATAGCCATAAGGCTAGCTGCAAACTTTGACGTTGGTCTTTCATTTTGCCAGTGCTACGCTCTCTTCAGCCACATTGCCCCCGTATCGTTAGTCGAAAGTAACGGACTGTTGTTTTGGGTCCATCAGGTTTAGTTCACACGTTCACGTTTGCTATTTTTCGCTTGCTCTAGTCCATTTGTTCATCGGTGTGTCACTTACGACGACGACGACGACGACGACGACGACGATGATGATGATGATGATGATGATGATAGGAGGCGACGCGCAGTCCCCCCTATCATCATCATCGGTCGCCCAGCAGGTGTTCCGTTCCATCAGGCGACGGTAGTGGCCTGTCTGTCCGTCCCGTAGCCAGTGTCTGTTACTGGCCTGTTCGTGCGTGGTATTAGTAGTGGATAAAGCAGTTAGCATTGCACAGCCTCCGAAGAGCAGTAAGTTGCGCTAGTTGTTAACTAGCGCGGGCCCGTTCAAAAATAGCGCGGCGTACCGCTAGACGACGACGACCAACGGCGCCTATCCATGGGGTGAGCTTGCCAAACTCAGAAGAGGTCCTTTACTGAGTCCGACTATCCCTGTCAAGCGGCTCGGAGACCTGGTCGACCCACTTTACCTAGGGTTTTCAGGAGCACCGTTCTCTTCTCCTTTGCGCGTCTTTGTGTACAGCAGATGGACAGCGCCGCCAGTGTTGCGGTGATGCTGGTTATGGCGGATAGCGGGTGAAAGCTCTTTACTTTCGTAGACTTTTCATCTTGCGAGGGTTCAGTACCAGGGAAGCAACGTTCCTCATACGGTCGAGCTGCTGAACTTGGTTCTATTTCTCCAACAGCGCCAATGGCAGAAGCAGCACGGATAACTGCCATTGCTGACCGGCAAAAAAAAGTAACCCCACTGCCTGCTGCTCAGAGCAATGCATTCTAACAGAGCGGTCGTCCCTTCCCCCATCCGACCGACCGGCCGATCCACAAACTACTCCGGCGGAACTCTGCCACCACTCCGTGGGTGCATTGTGGGGCCATCCACAACCGACCGTTGTTCGCCTACAGCAGCACAGACGGACAGGCTGGCAGTAAAGCAGACGCGAGCCTTGCCGTGTGTGTGTCAACGGGCGGAGGGGCACGAAGAAGGCCTGGAGGGAAAGGTGCTCGCTGCTACGTTCCGCGTGAGAGCCGCTGCCATCGCTGCCAATGCTGGAGAGGGTAGGGCGCGCGTAGCAAAAATTGAGGAGCGGCCACAGGAAAGGAACCCGGCGCTGCCACTGCCGTCTCTTGTGCTCGACCCTACGAGCAGGAAGGAGCAACTATACGACGACGCGGCCTCCTGAAGGCTGCTACAGAAAGGCCCCGGGAAAGGCCCGCAGACAGAGATCACTAGTGGCATTTAAGCCTGCTTTGCACCATAGGCAGAGACATATCGACAGAGTAACAGGGCGCCATTTTGAGGAGGTTGCTGCTGCTGATGCTACTGCCGCCGCTACCATTTTAGCAGCAGCCGTGCTTTCCTATGAGCCTGCTCCGTCTGGTTCGCAGGCAGCTTTCTATGGCGGTACGGACGGCTGATGCTGTGCTGCTGGCTCTGCGCTCTCCCCTTTTCCTCCATGGAACATTATCAATACAACAGACAGACAGACCCAGTCACTCACTGCCATCCATTCTTCCGTTCGCGCAAGAGAGCGTGATGTTCGAATCGGCCCGCGTTTCGCGTCCTCCGGCTGCGAACGTCGCGTCCTTGCGCCAGTCGCGACGACCGTGAAGACTCGCGCGACCCACAGCCGCCCGCCGGGACCCGAGAGACCAACCGAAGAGCGAACAACCGCGGTCGTCGCACTGGTACTGGCCGTGCAGTGCGTCTTCTGAACAGCGTTCGGTCCGACGACGGCTGTAGAGAAGTCAGCAACCGACGGGAACCAAGCGGCCAACGGCTAGGATCAAACGACTCCAGGCAAGCAGGAATACAGCAACTTACAGTAGAGAGGCTTCCATATACGTAAAAATACATAGATTAATATACACATTTATATATATACACATAGTTCTCTCGCCAGTAGTGTTGTACAAGGAGGTAGAGCAGTGTTACGTGGGGCCGATTCCTGTGAGGCGTTTCGTTCAGGACGACTGCTGCTCAACGAGCGCTGCTCTGTGGTAGTGCTCCGTCTTCGGAAAGGCGCTGAAATGGAGCAAGGAATGGCGAATGGTTAACTACGGCCACTCGCGTAACGTTTCTTCAGTCGGTAAAGGAAGGACCACTCAAGTTCGTAAGCATGCCGCTGGGAGTTTCAGCGGCCTTGTAAAGCTTGATGGTAATGCTGAAAATCAATTCTAGTGGGGCCACTCTACCGCGTAGCGTGGACTGGTGTAGCGTGCAGTGAGTGAGTGAGTGAGTGCTGCGTCCGTCCAAAACAGAAAAAAACGTCGCGGGCCCTTCAACAATTGAGCCACTGCAATAAGTTTTGCGAGAGAATCCCACAGAATCGCACGAGCCGCAGTAGCATACCATACCATACGTGTATGAGTAACAGCACAACAAGCTACTTCTGCTTTATTAAGCAAAAACATAACAGGACACCGAGTTCTAAGTAAATCTGAACCACGAAGTCAGGAACGGAAGCAGTTCGGAGTGGGACGGTTGTGAAGGGCAGATACTCTCTGAGTTGTGAATTGAGTGTGCAAGATTCGCGGCGAATGATTTTAGAGGCCAAAATATACAAAAGGAGAAGTAGCTGTTAACTACTCACGAGTGTAAAGTGGAATTCGTGCTGAGTTTCGTGTGTTTTTGGTGTTGTGTGGTCGGAACGAGTGGCAGTAGACCGAGAAACAAGTTGGCCTTCCGTCGACTTCATTGCTGACGTTGACGTTAAAATTAGGTTTATTCAGCCTGATTCGTTGGGTTGCTTTTCGTCGACGATAGAAACAAAGGTGCGGGGTGACCGTACGGGGGATCGACTGCGCCTTATCAATGGCTAGAGAACCACAGACAGTGGCGCGATGAGCACACTCTACCGAAGCGCTTATCAGCGCCAGCTGCAGAGCGCCGCCAAAGAGGCACAGCAGGAAGAAGACAGTGGGACGACCGCGAGAAGGAAGCCATACCTTCACGACTCCGAACTGCTGTTCTCGGGGTTTATTCAACAGCAGCCGCAGCAGCAGCGGCAGACGCAGCATCATCAGCAACGACAAAAAATCGACTTCACATTGTCACCATTATCATCTTGGCTGCAACAACAAACGGACAACAACAACAACAACGTCTAGTAAGAAGTTGCCTACATCAACACCGGACGGCTGTCGTAATGATCGAGCAACAATAATAGTAACGACGACAACATAAGGGATATAACTATCAGACAACAATCAGAACCACTACTCGCAATGAATGATAGCGATGCCCCCCACTGCTGTGATCGTCGCTGTTGCAACAGCAATCAAATCATTGCCAATTAGCAGCGTCGTTGTTATAATAAAAATCCTACAAATATTACTATTACTTATAACAATCAGTTGGTACGCAACAATATGAAGAACAACTACAGCAGACATCGGCTGTAGGACGACGCGATAGATTCAGAAAAAGCCCTGTTTCCCCATCTCAAAGTCCACCGACGTGATGGGTCGCGTTCCTTAAGTAAATTCACTATAAAAGTAATCACAAATAAAAGAAAATTCATACAGTACGTGCTGTCACTAACAAACCAACAAATACAGACGTTCGGGGGACGCAGTTAGTGATAGTCGCAGTGGCGAGCATTGGCTAATTACGGCTAAGGTGTTCTGCATCGTGGGAGAAGAAGAAGAAGTCCGGATCGGGACTTCTTCTCTACGACGAGAAATCGTTGCCGTCCACTAGACCGGTAGGCCTAGAAACCAGATCCTTGGACGGAAGATCGAGCAGGTGCTTGAGGTACGTTGCTGGCCCACGTGTACGCTGCTGGGGTCTAAGGGATAAATACGCGCGAGCCGAAGCCGAAGGGGGAGCTACCACGCGAAACAAGGTGGCCGGTGAAGAGAACAGCCTCGTTTTAATACAGATAGCGCCGTATCGGGGGAGACACCGCGTTAGGACGCATAAAATGCGGTGATAGTACAGAATTGAAAAGGGGTTCCGGCCCGTCCGGAGTTGCGGGCTTTTAGGCCGCAGAAGAGAGTCGATTCGATCCCTACTCCTTCTCGTTCCGCTCAGTGCTAAGGACGAAGAATCGCAGAGAAGGCAATTAGAAAAGGAAATGAAGGATCTTCGACTTGAGAAAATAACAGACTGAAGCGATTGAAAAGATTCAAGGGAAACAGTGAGTTCGCTAACGACGGTTGTGCATTGCCTGAGTACAAGAGAATTAAAAAAAAAAAGCAAGAGGACGAAAAAATATAGATTTCGAAAAGTCAATAAACAAAAAGCGAGAGCAGAACAGAAGCGTTTACAAAACCAAGGAGCCGTTACTAACCTATGAGCAACCAATAATAGCAATGATAAAGCACTGTAATAATAATAATAATAATAATAATAATCAAGGATACTTAGTACTCCAGCTACCAGGAAAATCTGCCAGAAGTGAGCTCTTACGTTAAGAAAGAGCTACTAATCACATCGTTAAAATCAATCGTGTTGTATATGAAAAAAGTAACAACGTAACAGGAAAAGCGAATATAATCAGTGTGAATTTAGTGGTTGACGTGTGAAAGTCCGACATTTGTTAATAACTAATGTAAATCAAGATAAGCAACCGATTTGGTTATGATCTTAAAGAGTTAGCAAACAAAAAGAGGAGCGGGCAGGCAATGAGCTAAGAGGAACGCGCAACGCACATACAGAAAAAGAAAGAAACAATAGGCCAACCATTGAAAAGTGGCCAACTTCGTGTGACGAAACTTTTGTTTTTCCTCTGCCCCTTTGCCTGAGCGTCTATTAAAAGAGCTGACAGTCGATTTAAGCCGACGCAGGCAAAAGTAGGTCCACGAAGCAGGTGGCTATTTCGATATGATTTTTTGCTTTACCTCCGACACTGTGCGCCCGGAATAGCGGAACGAAAAAGAAGCGGCCCAGCTAACCAAATTGTGGTAGCAAAGAGAGGACATCTGCTAGTCCGACCCACAATTCTAAACTCCACATCACCCCAACATGCATGCACTTTAGGTTGCTACTGTTTCCAGGCTTAGTGCAGGGAAGCAAATTTCTGTAGAACGGATGGAAGGCACCCATTTTCTACGCATTCACGAAACACACGCAAGTTCCCGTCTATAACTATACACGTTAAAGCAAATTGAACGTTTTTTGTACTTCCAACATTAGTAACATAATCATAATTAAGCGAAACTTGGTTTTCTAAGGGAATCGATATGCTAGAGCAAGACTAGCAAGCAAATAACCGATAGCATTGTAGGGATATAAAGTGCAAAGACACGACACGATTGAGTGCATTTTTAGGAGGTCTACAAAAAAATATATTAGGATATTGTCAGCAGATAAAACTACCACACCTGAAACTTCTTGACATTTACATCCTACTATTATGTTGTTTGGGTCATTACTATATATCTGTATATTTATCCTTCTCCTTATCTTGAAAGACAACAACAGCAGGCAGCCATTGTAGACGGCGTTCAGCACCGTTCCAAGCAACAATCAATAAACAGCCATCCCGTCCTTGACACAGGGGCGAATACAGCAACAAGAGCTGCTTTGGATTTTCAAAAAGCGTTACCGAAGTAGAAAGGAAGACTCGACGGTGTCTAAAAACGACTTGAGTTCTATCTCTAAATAGGACTCCTGAAATTCGCTTCTCATATAAACAATACTCTCACTGTAGCCACACCAGAACGCCGTAGGTCCTGCTCGAGGCCAAACGATGGAACATGGGTGAAAAGGTCGATTGTAAAATCCAGCAAACAGAAGATTCGATGAGCTTCAGCTGTAACCGATAACGGTGCGTCCCTAATTTTATATATATATATATATATATATATATATATATATATATATCATGTGAAAAAAGGGAAATTTCTCTCTTTGTGAGTGTATGATTGAATATGATACTGGTGCTTTTCTACCGGGTCGTCGTCTAACGGCTACTAGCAAAGGTGGCTCACACATGAATACTAGCGTTATTCCAGTATGGTTGCAATGGAAACAATTCGGTTCTTGGCAAGGAGAACAACAACGTCCGTTACAGGATACCTTAGAGAAGATACAACGATGCTCGTTTTAAGCTTTTAAGCAAATAAGTAACAAACAATAACGGCAGCAAAGAAACTCATTGACGGGTTTAAGGGCAAGGAATCTGTTAAGTAATTGTTAAACGCATACGATGACCTTTTATATACGCCCATCCATGGAACATGACGAGCTACAGTGCAGCCCACTCGGAAATGGCTCCCTTTTGAGTTTTCTATAAAATATATATATATATATACATATGTGTATATATAGATCACTGAATCTATACATAGACACATACCTAAACGTATATCTGTCTTTGTATAAATGCATTATATAAATAATGTGGATCTGACCGCGAAAGTGGCAGACGATATAGCAGTATTGATACCAAACACCACTATTGTTCCAACTACTCTGACCGCAGCGTTAGGTCCACTCGTTCCCCTGCATAGTTGTACATAAGGTTGACATTGGTTTCATCGACCAGGCAAGACGCAGCCAGACATCCACGTAACAGAGTTTTTTTCCTGTTCACATCGACACGACAAGCGACGTGTGAGGCTCAGCATAATATACGATGCTAATAGTACGTAAACAATAAAAACAACAAATAATTACGCAGGCAAAGTGAGCACTCGAAATAACAAAAATGGCTTGTACTTATTGTTGACTAACGACAGCTTAACGCCAATGCGTCACACACAATGTGTGTATAGCTTAGCGACAAATGCTAGCTCATACTAAGTACACGAGTCGCATCCACAACGATTAATAATATAGAGTACGAAAAAATCATCATCATCATCCTAATGGTAGACGGGAAATAACCAGGAAGGGAGACAAGACGGTAAGGAGTTTCTACTTTTTCTCAAAGCTCACAAACAGCAGCTTTCGACTAACGCTGAAACATAAAGGAAATTACTTCGATCCCAAGGCCAGCCGTTCGGCGCCCTTACGTGTATAATCTAGTGTTCACGCACGCACAGGTGAAGCCAATATCTTCCCGAAAATAAAAATGAAAAAAAGCACGAACAAGCGAAACCCGGAAGCGGGCTGAGCACCTTGCCCCAGCAAACGAGCTACAGGGACTCTGAGCTAACGCAAGACGAGTACGATAATCGATAGCAAAGCTACCGTCGCCAGAAACAACGACAGAAGCAGCAACAAAACCGCAAGGGCTAGCAAAAACACGCTCGAAATAGTAACCAGGACAGCAACAACGCCCGCACGGCGGATCGGCCGGCTTCGGTACGGCGTCGTTCCTGCAAACTCAAGGCCCTCGAGGCTGTCGAGGGACCTTGTTGCAGCCGCCGCAGCAGCAGAAAACATTCATACTGATACTGCCACCGATACAAACACGATTACCGCAACTCTCGTGTCTATTGCCGCTGTTATTATCATCATCATTGTCTCCGGACAGCAGTAGCAGCAGCGGTTGGAAACATCGTCCGCTCTTTCCACGATCATCATCATCATCATCACCACCACCACCATCAGTAAAAGCAGCAGCCGCAGCAGCAGCAGCAACAGCAGCAGCAGCAACAGCAGCAGCAGCAGCAACAGCAGCAGCAGCAGCAACAGCAGCAGCAGCAGCAGCAACAGCAGCAGCAACAACAAACACAACGACATTAGAAACGTGCCCGTCGTCGAACTTCTTCCTGCTACTGTCGACACGTTCGGATCGTGGTCGTTATCGTCGTGGTGGTGGCTGCTTGTCGAAGCGACGCCCGGAAGCGGTGTCGTCGCCGTCGGTGCTGCTGTTGCTGTTGTTGCCCCAGACCGGTGTCCTGGATCTCTCGCTCAGGGGCTCCTGTCATGCACAATGGTGATGGCCCACCCTATTGGGCCTCCCCAGTCGCAGGCGGCGCCCGCTGTTCACCACCCGCTGTCGGGGCCTTCGGACCGCGAGCGGGGAGGAGACCGGGACAGGGATCGGGCTGGGCCTTCGGGCCAGGCCGTCATACGCCACGGCAGCTCGTGGTTTCAACGGAAGATCAACCTGCGGCCGCAGCACCGCGGCGGGCATCTTATCACTGACGAGATACTCAAGCAAGTTCCCGAAATACAGCAGTTCGCTGTCGGCCTGCTGCATATACAAAGTGAGTGGTTTTGCGAGACCAATTTGAACCGCGTACTGGACCCAGCTCCCAATAACTTTATTGTCTTATACGAAATTATATGCGTCATTGAATGTCTTTTGTTGCTTTTATTTGAAATCGTTAATCAATTCTATATGTACATCTAAAAAATAACAATAGCAACTCTAAATAGCAAAAACGAAAACTCCCGTTATCTCTCCAATCTGTAGTTATAAGTAGTATTGAAGGAGATTACCTTGCCAATCTGTCAGTCACGTTCTCTTCTGATAGGCTGCACCATTTCTTTTTTTTTTTTTTTTTTTTTTTTTATTTTA
>NW_019213124.1:0-10405 GCF_002532875.2 Varroa jacobsoni
CCGGTTCCGCGTACCGTTCTTCCACATATTTCTGCTATCATATTTTCTTGTATTATTTTTACATACGTGTACATAATGCAGCCTGGCCATATAGGAGGATATTTGGCTCGGGCATCTTAATTTCATCTTGTTTCTACTGCGAATCTTGGCATCAGAAATAGCCGTCGTCGGTATTGTCAGAGCTGATATTTCCGCACTTTGAGACTTGCTTGCTACTCTCCCTTGGCCATTTTATTATTTTTTTTTAGTCAAGCAGTCTTGTTTTCTTCGGTTACTTTCTTCGGTTATTCCGCTGGAACTGCTTGGACAAGTTAGCACATTTCATTATCACCATCATGATCGTAATGATTTCTATAATCATAGCTGACGTATAATCATTATTCTTGGAATTAGCGTGTACCGCTTCCTCCTTTTTCCCTTCGTAACCGTTTTCTATTTAGTTTATATACACACACAAAGCAGTCATGCCACGCGCGTTTAGAACACTCATTCAGCGTCATATCTTCCTATATATATATATATATATATATATATATTTATTTATTTATTCATTACCATTGAACTCTGCTGCAACGGAGAAAATCATGTTATATTCTTCGGTCCAATTTGTTACATCTTTCCGCTACGTACTTGTCCTTATCGTCTCCAAATCCGCTTTGTCGTCATCAGCGAATATTGTATCATGGCCGGTGCTGCCGCCACCCTCATGCCAGAGGCCCGGAGCTCTGAACTAAACTAAACTTTTTATTTCTCTTGACAGCCTTAACAGATATAGTTATGTTTCTGTACTTCCCACTTCGGTCCAGATCCTTGTTCATGTCTGTTCCATTATTCGACAATGGATAGATTAGCGCTCCGATGTTGTCGATCTGCTCGGCATGCACGCATCGCTATGTACACATGTGACATAAACACATTTAATATATATATATTACGCAGTTCGTGGGTTGGTTAGCGCAACTGTGCGAGCTGCCGTGACTTGAGCTGCTAAGAGGAACTGGTTTGAACCGCTATTCTTTTTTTGTTTCTCTCTTATTTTTTGAATCGAATATTCTAGTTGTCAATTTGTCGCTCAAATCCCGGTGTGACGGGATACAGTAAGTTCATACAAATCATCAATGTCCATATCGATATATTACAATTTAGTTAACATATCATATGATCCGTCAATTATATGTGAACGTCGTATCTGGCCGACAAATATAGAGATTACAGTATGGAAGGCTGTTTTGTAGTTTCTGTCTGTTTTTGTCCTTCAGTTCGTATCAGTTCTATCCGGCCATATCATGCACAGGTGTACCATTGTAATCGGTATTTTATCTATGTATATTCTACATTTCATTACTGTACAAATACTTATTTGTCTCTTTCTATGTGTGTCTGCCTTTCTTGTTTATTGACTCAGACTTTAGTGAAGTGTTAGCTTATTATTATTGTTACTACAGTTACTAGGCAGACGCTACATTAACTGCTATCGCACTGTATGCCATAGGCGTAGTGGTTTTTGCTGTCGTAGTTTATAGTAGCAGCCGTAGCAGTAGACGTTTTTAAATTTGTCTTATTTTTCAACGTACTCGACAATGGACGCCGCCGATGAGGTACGCATTTTTCACGGTGGTGTTCAGCTATCGCTCGCAAGCGACAACGCCGTGTTCCTCGCGAACTGGTGGAGTGTCGTCTAGCCGCTAAAAGCAGCTCCCGTCATCACGACCACCTGTAAGAATTCACCTTTGTTCACTCCCTATATTTGATAGTTGAGTGGTCAACCAAATATATAATCAGTTGATTTCAATTTATTTCGATCGTTTTGGGTGGCAGTTATTGTAGGTTTTTCTGGTAATTCGGCGCGGTCAAAACCAAAAGCAAGCGACACACGCGCAAGACACACGGAGCACGAATTCAAAAGCGTCACGCTAAGACAAGATGTGTAACGTAGACACGGCACGCACGCGCAAACAAGGAGAGAATAAGCACCCAACCAAGAGATCAACTCAATACCAACCGGCGGATGTGTTCACACACAGACACAGCCATATAACCATCAATTAAATGGAGTGCGCGACGCGTGACGTTGCGTTATGTTACGCGATTCAGCAGTACGTAGCATTGTGGCGTGCGGGCGTAACCCCAGCACGTGCACGAATTTGATATGTATGTGCGTGCGTGATATCGTTCTAGCGAAGTATTCGAACCAGAGCAGTTATTTAAACGTCATAGCAATGATTACAGTAAAAGGCAACAAAAAAACAAACACCTAACAAGAACATACTACCTTAAGCATCCAAAATCAACACACATCTAGTACTAATAAGACAACACATGACAACGTGTAGGGATCATACACAAAGATGCAATAACGAATACTTCCCACACCTATGGCTCGAACGGCACTAGGTTCTACTCGAAAATAAACTCATAGCTAAACGGATTTCCCTTTAACGAGTATACAGTTTGAGAAAATGGAATATGACATTTCCATGAGCATAGATCAAATAGTCCGTTACTAATCTTTGAAAAGCTCATGGCTCATAGAGAGAATGCCAATACTTTCATAAGGTCCCGCAGAGCAAAACAATCTTAGAGAAAATGAAGCAGGAAGAAGGAACAGAGGCTATGCTAGAAATTATTCTTGGAAATTTTGAAATAATATGGCGTAGAGAAAATTTTTTTGCTTCTAATAAGCATAATACAATTAAAAGAAAAACTCATTTTCTTGTCCTGTCCTAACAAGACAAATTAGTTGCGGCAAAGCTTCAAATGATTTCGTCGCTCTACATTACAAGTCGTCTATTCGATATAGTGGAAATATATGATCAATTATAATACAAATATGACATAATTTTCTTTGTCTCTAGAGACACGCACCATGCGCAAACTTTCCACCTGCATCTTAAGCGTTCAAAATTACAAACAGGCTAGTGAGCCAGTAACGTCTCTCGTTTTAAGGCGAAGCACTATTGTGCGTTCAGGTCCAGCTAAAATTATCGCACACACTGCACAATTTCCACTCAGTAGCAATTATTATAACAGATATTACGTCAGAATTCAAGGTATCTGGTGCAAGTACGTCATGGGCTGATTGCAGCTCCTTCTCCCAGGAGAACATTTTTCGGAGAAGAGCGATTCTGTTACTTGCAACAAAGAAAAGCCGAAGATACAAAAGTGGGCTATTATGCAGCCTTGCCAAATTAGAGGACTAGCCGTGGAATGCAAGAATGAATAGAAGTAACCCCGAAAACTACCTATCGGTCCACTATCGGAGGCATGAATATCGATGGCTCTACTGTGACGAGATTTATGAACGCTGCCTCTTTGAATATTGGCGCGGCCAAGACGGCAGCGCCTCGGATATTAATACCTAATAAGAAAAAACAAAAACCAATAGGTATTCAATATTTGCTAAGAACGCTAATCCTGTAGGCAATTATGACATCGTACGAATCACAGCGAGTACATTTGTTTGAAGTGATACAACGCGATTGGTGGAGTGTATACATCCTATGCGACGTAAGAGTCATGGCTTCATTATACAGTACGTCTATTGGTATTAAATTTTTACAAAAAAGGATACATTCCATTATTTATGCATCGTTAAGGCATTATAGTGCAATACAAGAACTCAAAAAACATATCCGAGAATGAGCTTCGACAGCGAAGCTCATTCAATAATGTTGTAGTTCATCAAGACCCAATTGCTTATGTCCAGGTGAACTACAAATAGCATATAAAGATTTCAGTATTTCTGTTTGTGGGGAACGCAAACGGTCACCCAAATAAAAGCAGGGCAAACATGTGCGTGAACAAATTAGGAAGACTAGAAAAAAATTAGTGTCGTTTTTATACGACGCGCATACCTTGTAGCTCCTCCATGAGGTCATGTACAAATATATCTAAATATATATACACTATACATGACATATAGTGACATAACTAACGAATTTAGCTGCAAATGTTTTATATTTCCATATACAATATGTACCACTATATTTTATCGCATCGCAGCTGATTTGTGACGACAGGTTCGTAAACGAGACGAGTCGTGAGCCATGTGGATGAATAGAGAAAATACTTTTTGTATTTGTTATTATAAATTTTGTACGGTTTTATTTCAGATCGCGTGTCTTATCTAACGCTATCAGTGCATCATAGAGGGTAATTTTTCTGACGAAAACGAGTAATTAAACAAAGATACATCTAATAGTTCGCACTTTAGAAGACTGGTAAAAATTGTCCAATTATATGCTTAATACATCAAGTGGCAAGGCGTATTACATTCATTATATTGATCTGCTATTGTGCAGTGAGAAGTTTCATGAGCAGTTCATCTGATACGTGAATTAATATAAGCTACTTTGGATAATGATTTCTATCAGTGGTGGTCCTAGTTATTTTCTGACTTCACAATAGCCTATGTGTGCTCGAGAATGCTGCTAACAAAATATACTAATCGTGGTTACAATTTAACATTAGTGCTTACTAACCTGATGGCGTCTTTCTTCGGCTGTTTGGGCTCCTCTTGGGTAGGATCGACAGTCATAACAAGCATCTCGATATTCTGTACTCCAGGCAAGCTTGAGCCCCCTATCGACGGGGTGTCTGCGTCAAAATGATCCAGGGGCACCCGCATGCACACTAAGTTCCACTTTTTCAACAACTTCTCCAAATTGTATTCAGGGCTGAAGAATTGCAAGGATAAGGCCGTTCGTCCACACGTCAGGTGACAAGATTGGCCGTCAGTAAACGTATAACAAATGTTAAAAAAACTCCATTAGACGGCATTCACAGGTTACACATCATGAGAGCTTGTTGGCAGCTATATAAGATGTTTTTATTGTACACCCCATAGCATTTTCCATTTTGCGCATTTGTCGATACGAGTCAATGAAGAATAATAATAATTATTACTATCATGGTATAAGACCTGGAAGTAATTTACGAAAATAATTTTTCTATCTTGCCCGGAATGTTCAACAAAAATGTTCATTCTTTATGTAGGAAGGATTTTATGTTAGAACATCTTCGGATATCTTAGTTGGTTTTATAAGGACCCGAAGCTCGCAACTTCATTTGTCTTGAATAGGGAGACGGGCAAATGAACAGTTGTCCAAGCAATTCGTACCTAAACTTAGACTATTTGTTTTATATGATTAATTGAAGGAACTTCTATTCGAATTCTTATCAAATACAAAAACGTTAATTTTGATTTTATAAGAATATGAAAAGAAAATATAGAAGAAACAAAATATTTCTAGATCAGTACAGAATGGCCTAATGTTGTACTTGTATATTCCATCAAAGAAATGAAAGGACACTAACTTTCTGATCTGGTAAGTTGACCAAAATCTGGCGTGCTGGTTCTGGTGAAGGAGGTAGCTAGCCGTGACGATTACGTTCTCAAAGTCCTTTGTGTCGTAGAGTATATCACTGCCCAATATTAGATCTACTGGGCCAAGCTCAAAGAGAGACGGAGAAAATGCACCCCACGTAACACCCAGTACCGGTACCTGAATCAATTGACAACCGTAAGTACGTTCTGTTGCTGTCCCGGGATTGCGGAGTAGAAGGTGGGCATTGCAAAAAAGGCTAAGAGAAATATTTGCAACATCACAGTCAACAAAATCCACCTAATCGAAAAATAACAGCTTTAAACACAATACGCAGCAGTAATTCTTTCTTCTATTTTCCAGTTTTTGAGAAGTAATTTTCTGTGTGAACGGTGCACAATGGCATCAAAACAAAAATGTGCCTATGGAGACCTTCACAGTTAGAAAAAACTCCTCAATGCATATGATATATGTATGTATCACTGGTATATAAATCAGAATGAGAGAAAATTAGAGTAGTGGTGATAGAGATACCTCTGTGGTCGATAGGCCGTTTTCTTCGACATTTTGCTGGCAGTGCCTGATGTTCAGGGGGTAATTGGCAGAGTCGGATAACGTTACACGAGCTCCCAACAAAGCAGCTAGAATTCCCGGTAAGCCCGTTCCGGCGCCCAGCTCCAACACCCGCTTGTTCTGAAATCGATGAGTCACCAGAGAACACAGACGTCAGC
Source organism: Varroa jacobsoni (assembly GCF_002532875.2). Lineage (NCBI taxonomy): Eukaryota > Metazoa > Arthropoda > Arachnida > Mesostigmata > Varroidae > Varroa > Varroa jacobsoni. The sequence continues at coordinate 6,056 of NW_019213124.1, forward strand.
CATCATCTGCAAGTCGGTGTCATTTTGCGCGTCGGTACAATAACTCCTATAACTATGTCCATGCATTTCTTCCAATACGGTACAGATATTCACATAAAGTCTTACCTTTACGTGATCTCGGTAAAACCAGATATACTGCGCCAATACGGGCGCACAGGGCCATACATAGAGGCCATAGTTAGCATCTATTAACTCGAGGATCTTTACACGTATGCGCTCCTAAGTTCAATGCACAGCACAAGCAGAAACAAATAGACAACGTGTGACAATCGGCAGTAGTCGTTTTCATTTTCTCGCTGTATCTAAAGGCAAAGATCTATTTGACAATAGAAGTGCAGTTCCGAAACAGCCGTATTTCAACGCCTCGTGAAATAGTCGTCTCCTTTTTCAAGTTAACAGTCTAACCATTAGTACTAACATGAATTGTAGTACCGCTGTTGAGCATGGTTTCAGAAGCCTAGGTTCTGGAATGAAATGGAAGTGGATTTAGGGTCGATTTTAAATATTTACTGTTTCTTTCATAATCGACGATAGACGGCTGAAAGTGCCTCATAGACGGCTCTCACGCCTTCGGACATTGCTACAGACATGAACTGCACACGCTTCTAAGTGCGAAGTCTCCATATGAGTTCCTCCGCATCGTTGGCGTATGGCAACACTTTCTCTTTTCTCTTCCAAGGACTTCATAATTAGTGAACGGTGGTCTCTCAGTTGTTATGCTGCTTACCTTGGAAGATTCAAACACAAAATTTCTCGTCTTTCGAGGTTTGTCTAACGGCACTACAGAATTTACGACGTCAGGCGGAGTACCACCTGCAATGCAAACCAACGCAATGCAGTTGGATCATGATGTTAGCTCGATGTGGTAAACAGCAATTGAGTGGTATGATGACCTTTATTTGATGAAAATACTAAAGACCGAATAATAGCACTTCTTTCTCTGTATAAATTTGGTATCACGAATACATGTAAAATATATTCTGTAAGTGGAGAACAACATTCGTGTTATCACAACCTGCGGAATGCTCCTCGCTGTTTTAATACATCAAGAGAACGTACGTAGCACTTTATCGAATGAGCTAGAAACACCTGATAGAATCTTCATCCATAGAATACATGCATGCATACGCAGATGTATGCGAACGAATCTGCATGTATGCCTATCGAGAACAAATCAAGCACCTATGATACTGGTGCTTAAGATTATTGACCTTACGTTACTTATTATTCATGCAGTTTCTCCTTCCATATCGTTCTCTCCAGTCTACCTTTTGATTGACCTCGACGTTGTAAGCTCTGTGAAGGAGCCGTATTTTGGCTGTCTCTAGTTTTGTCCCTATCCCCCCTATTCCATTCGCTCGGATGCTGATCGATTCCTTCGCGGTCGATGCCCCGGTGATCAAGTCCACGTTCTCCGCCCCGGTGGTGATCAGGGATAACTCCTCGATCGCCTCCTCGGTCCCGATCACGTTCACCGCGATCGCTCATATGGCCGCTTCCTATGTCACGCTCGCGTTCCCGACTACGGTGACTCCGATGGTTTCTGAAACAAATTAGTGGAAATAAATACTACTAAAAATTATATATACTTATACACTGTATTTATTATTTAGACTGTTGGCTAATATTTGTGCTGGATATGTTAGATGGACCAAAACCTCAGTATGTGGAAAACGCCGATATGATCCTGATGTGGTAACCTAACTCTAAGCACTTTTTCTTAGAAAACTTGTATGAACAAATACCTCTTAATTTGCTAAAAACGACTTAGTTACTTGATTTTGATACAAGCATGATTATCATACTTGATGATCTTCTATCACATGTTTAACCATTATCTAACGTTGGAAAGTGCTTTTAGAATAAAGCTTAATCAGCCTTGACAGATTACGATCAGAACAAAAGTCGATCAAGCTATAGTACTCTGTGGGGTGAACTATCATCTGGATTGGATGATTGACACTTTTGTGCAATCCTTCTTTCTCCGCGTTAACGTTAACATCTATGCCTTAAGAACGGAAGTAGCATGTAGGCCTGTTTCCTTTCTTCGAATGCCTCTTTACCCAATTATCAAATGAACATCTATTTTGATGGCCTGTCATATCTGCAGACGATATCTTGGTTGAAACGCTGTTAGCCAAAAGATGTGTCACGATGCACCGTGTTCTGCTTGCGAACAGGCTAGAGGTTGATCTGATGAAGATGTTTAATTTATGTCCAGCGGTGAATCGGATATCATCCAACAGCATATGAAACGAGATTCATTAAGGTATACAACTCAGTCTTCCTTCGTTATAGCACACTAATAGAATAGATATGAAATTTGGATTCGGTGAAAGGATCAACCGGATCCATGGCAGAGACAGAGGTGGAATCCAGGAGGATAGAAAGGCTGGAATGAGAGGTGTTGATGGTGTGGGAACGCGCACCGTTGTACTGACCGAACGATACACTGATCAATGCAGTTAAGTCGACCTTCTACCTACTTTAGGCCAAAATCAAATTATTTTTTAGTCAATTTTATTATTATAATGGCTTGCAATAAAAATATTTTGTGCAGCATACTACAGTTGCATTACCGCTTTCAAAATGACTGCTGCAGAAGTAAATCTATCTGTATCATATCATACTTCCCTGATAGTTTGTACAAACTGAGACCATTTTTTTGCAGCAATTTTTAAGCCACTTAGTGATTCTTCTATACCGACAAAGCCCTTTATAAGAATCCTGCCAAGCAAACGTTATCACCAAACGCTGCCCCGCAAACAATAGCTATATTTTGCCTTAGGTGAGTCCAACGTCAGAAGGTAGGCACTTATTCCTCCACTACCGAGCTTACTTTCAAATGTGTTATTCTTCACCGACATGTTGTCATAAGGAGCTAAACTAGAACCTTTTTTTTTTATCAACGCAAAGCTTAAATTCTACTACACAATGGGACGTGGATATAATTCAATCATACATGATTATAAGGATCTGCCATGCGAGGAAAAACAAAAGCAGATCAGAAAAGTTCTTCATTTGAACAATCAAACACAGCAGTTGCTAATACATTTCGGGCTGTTTTTAGATTTATACTGCTCGAAGCCATTGGCGTTATCATATGGCTTCATCCTGGTCCGATGAATTCTAGTTAGCCGCTGTACGAAATCGAAATATGAACATCTTTTAACCTGTAAATTGAGTCTAAATATGAAGGAAGAGGATTTGTTTAAGACGCTAACGCTATTAAGATAACAGTGTTTAAACGTACAGGTTGCATTAGATGAAAAATACCTCTATGAAATGACACGAGCGGGCCACGAGATGCACCGTTGCAGTGGTACAAACTGGATGTGGCTCCGCACTCTGCATCATATCACCCTATTAGTGGAAAACCATTACGTACATTACAACATTTCTGTAAGATAAACTTTCAACAAGTAATGTCCGCCGTAGCATTATCTCTTCGCCCATCTGTATCCTACACTTTTTTCTATTCTCAGAATTCTATCAAGGCCCTTAGGTTCTCCCTTGTTGTTAGTGGGAGGCGTACTCGATCATTCGGTATCGATGTAAGGCACCTTTAGTCACCCGAATTTTTGTCCTAAAGCTGCGTGAAGAATCAACTCTATCATCCCGGAAACTCGAGCTCATCTCCCGTTTGAACTGTCGTCAGCACACAACTTCCTTTTAAAAAATCGGCAACTTAGTGATTTTAACGTGAAGACGAGAGTGACCGTGAAAAAGTATTTGAGAACGTTAGATGGCGCATCGTCACTTACACGCATCTACTCCGCTGTCTGGCCACCGGCCGCGCTCAGCTCTCGTCGACGCTGCCACCAGCGAGGAAATAATGAACGATTATAGCTGCTTAATGTTTCACCCTGCTATATCCCACTTCGCCTTGTTTGCAACACAGTGTCATCCCCAGATGACCGCAACGAGAGCGCTTTCCTGGAGAATAACTAGCGTTAAACGTTACCACGCCACGAATAGTAAGACCTTGGCACATCGCGAAATTACGGCCAAATAGGCCTGTGTGGATAATTGTACGATGCAAATATGCATAGTTCTCCATTGGATAACGGAAATGTGCACACGAGTGTAATTGCACAATATAAACTATAAAAAATATTTAACCATATTATTTGACTATGTAGCTTAACGTAAAGGAATTTATTCTGCGCGGATTGATATTATAGAAGCTAGGCATTATTCACTGAATTATCATCAAGTCTCGTATTCATCGGTTGAGTGAATAAGTGTGCACCCCTTGAGCTAATGTACGCATTTCGGGGGAAAATTGAATATTTAACAATATAGTGTGTCTGAATATTTCTAATACATACATAATGATAGAGCAAAAAT